>NC_053026.1:488694278-488985171 GCF_003073215.2 Triticum urartu
AGAGGCCGAGCCTTCCACCCTTCACCAAGTATATAGATGCATTAAGACAACATGGCAATATAATGATATCCCAACAAGTAAATAAATGTTCCAACAAGGAACGGTCTCCAATCTTCACCTGCAACTAGCAACGCTATAAGAGGGGCTGAGCAAAGTGGTAACATAGCCAATCAACGATTTGCTAGGACATGGTGGGTTAGAGGTTTGACATGGAAATTTTGGAGGCTTGAAAGCAAGTGGTAGGCATCGTAGCATTGGCATAGCAAAAGAGCGAGCAAACTAGCATAGCAAAGATAGCAGTGATTTCGAGGGTATGATCATCTTGCCTGCTAAGTTGTCAGAGTTGACTGGATCCTCGAGAGCAAACTCAACGGGCTCCTCGTTAGCGAACTCGCCTCCCGACTCTACCCAAACAAGAAAAACAAGCAACAAGGACACAAACAACCAAGTGCAAGGATCAAACAATATGATGCAATGATGATATGCTATGCGGGATGCGATGCGGGATGCATATGCAAGATTTGACAGGAAATGCATGAACCTGGCCTCAACTTGGAAATCCAAGTGTGCCACTGGAAAGATGAGATGAAATAGTTTGAAAATGATATAAATAACGCCGGAATTGGAGTTACGGTTTGGAAATGGCAAGCGATTCAAATATGACCACGATCTGCGATTTACAGCAAGTAGCCATCTAAATGCAATGAGATGAACATGCTACAACACACAAACATGGCAACAAAATACATGGCAGGGATGCATTCAAGATGCTTAACAAAAGTCTAGCACTGAGATACGGCCAATTCATCCATTAACAGGTTCAAACAAGCATGGCAAAAATGCATATGGCAAACAGATCTCAGACTTAGTGAAATTTACACTTGTCGGAAATTTCAGATCAGGGAGCACTGTTCGGGGCAAAAAAACTACATGCTACAGGACCTGAACATGGCAAAGTAAAGCATGGCATGGAGCTACTAAAAGAGCTTAACAAAAGTCCCTTAGTGACCTTGAGCCAAAAGGGATCAGAAAATACAATTGCAAGCATGCGAACATGGCATAAACAAAATTAGTTCACAGACTTAGTGAAAACTGGCACATGCTAAAAACAAATATCAAGTAGGCATGTTTACGAGCTCGATGCACTCACTACGGAGCAAGTCATGGAAATCTAAGCATACATCTATCGAGAACACACAAAATGCAAGCTAGCCATGGCAAGAACAAAATCATAGAATGCACAGATCAACTACAACATCATCGGCAAAATTGCAAACAAGTTGACAATCTGCCCAGATTCACAAAGTAGCAAAAGTAGAGCTCGACTGACTCAAGCTAGGTTGCTCCATAATTGCAAACAAAGACATGGATGGATAGATCACTACAAGATGAACAAAACATCCTTACTAATCATCCTCAAAAGACGCACGGATCACTAGAAACAGTATGAATATATGTCCATATGAAATAAACAGCTTAAGGACTTAGTTCCCTGAAATCAGAATTACCAAGTGCCTCACTTGGCAAGCTTGCACTAGTCACCACACACATCACAAAAATACATGGGTTGAACCTCTGGAGAGATGGCAAAACCCTTAACAAAACATATGTAGAGCATCAGGGCATATCATGCACACAATAATCATGGCAAAAATGAAAAATATGCAAATGGAGTAGCAGATCTGACAATTAACTCAAGTAGCCCTCTTCTAACAGAATTTCGGGCATCAAGATGAACTCAAATGAAAATGATGCAATAGAATGAAATGATGTACTCTCTGAAACGAACAATTTGATATGCTATATGCCCAAATCGGAGCTACAGATGAGGAGATACGATGCTATGAACATGGGCACTTGAGCTAGGGTTAGGAGGGAAAAAGTCAACCGAAAATCCAGATCTGAGATTTGCACGCAATCCAAGGTTGGTCGGGAGGTTTGCCGGAGTTCCTGTACGCCGGAGCTCGCCGGAGAACTCGGGGAAGAAAGGGCCGGCCGGATCTCGCCGGATCCGGGCCGGGCGACGGCGGGCGGCGGCGCGTGGCGAGGCGGCGGCGGCGGCGCGGCGCGGTCGAGGCGGCGGCACGGCGATGACCGGGCGGCGGCACGGCGATGACCGGGCGGCGGCACGGCGATGACCGGGCGGCGGGGCGGCGCGGTCCGGCGATGGCGGTGCGGTCCGGCCAAGCCTCGGGCGCGAGGAGGCGGGGCGAGGGAGCGGGCCGCGGGGGCCGGCTCCGGGCTCCCGGGCCGCGGCGGCGGCTGGTGGCGGAGGTGCCACGTGGCAGCCTGCCACTGGTGCGGGCAGGCGGCGGACGGTGTCCGGCTGGCACGGACATGTCCGGCGCGGCGCGGTGGATTTTTAGGGTTAGAGGAAGAGGAAGATCCGCGAATTTCGGGAGGGGACTTTAAATAGAGGTAGAGGGAGCTAGGAGAGTCCAATTGAGGTGCGGTTTTCGGCCACGCGATCGTGATCGAATGCTCTAGATGATGGAGCAGGTTTAGGTGGGTTTTGGGCCAAATTTGAGGGGTGTTGGGCTGCAACACACACGAGGCCTTTTCTGTCCCTCGGTTAACCGTTGGAGTATCAAACGAAGTCCAAATGATACGAAACTTGACAGGCGGTCTACCGGTAGTAAAACAAGGCTGCTTGGCTAGTCTCGGTCCAATCCGGAAATGTTTAATCCCCACACACGAAAGAAAGGTAGAAATGACCACCGGAGGAGAATGAAGCGCCGGAATGCAAAACGGACAACGGGGAAAATGCTCGAATGCATGAGATGAACACGTATGCAAATGCAATGCACATGATGACATGATATGAGATGCATGACAACGATAACAACACATGGAGGCAAAGACCCGAACCCGAGAAAATAAAATAACTTAATGCCAGAAACGGCAAGAGTTGGAGTAGAAATTGGGAAAGTTACATCCGGGGTGTTACAACACTCCACCACTACGAAAGGATCTCGTCCCGAGATCTAGGACTGAAAGAATGCCGGGTACTCAGAACGGAGTTGATCCTCGCGTTCCCAGGTAGCTTCACGGTCGGAATGGTGTGACCACTTGACTTTGAGGAATTTGATTGACTTGTTGCGAGTCTTGCGTTCAGTCTCTTCAAGAATAGCAACTGGGTGCTCACGATAAGAGAGATCTTCTTGGAGCTCAATGTCCTCAAAGTTGACGGTGCGGTCAGGAGTCTTGAAGCACTTTCGAAGCTGAGAGACATGGAACACATCATGAACATTTGCAAAGTTTGAAGGAAGCTCGAGTTTATAGGCGAGATCGCCTCTCTTGCTGACAATCTTGAAAGGTCCCACGTATCTAGGGGCAAGCTTCCCTTTGACACCGAAGCGACGAGTACCTTTCATAGGAGAGACGCGGAGGTAAACATGATCTCCGATCTCGAAAACCAAATCACGGTGCTTAGTGTCATAGTAGCTCTTCTGGCGGGATTGGGCTGCTTTTAGGTTATCTTGAATGACTTTGCACATTTCTTCTGCCTCTGTTATTAAGTCATTACCCAAAAGCTAACGTTCACCGGTTTCAGACCAGTTGAGAGGGGTACGGCACTTCCTGCCATACAGAATTTCAAATGGCGCCTTGCCCGAACTTGCTTGAAAACTGTTGTTGTAGGAGAATTCAGCATAAGGAAGACAATC
Source organism: Triticum urartu (assembly GCF_003073215.2). Lineage (NCBI taxonomy): Eukaryota > Viridiplantae > Streptophyta > Magnoliopsida > Poales > Poaceae > Triticum > Triticum urartu. The sequence continues at coordinate 488,697,944 of NC_053026.1, forward strand.
CTCCCACTTCATGCCTAAAGAGATCACACAAGCCCTGAGCATATCTTCAAGAATCTGGTTGACACGCTCGACTTGACCGCTAGTTTGAGGATGGAAAGCTGTGCTGAAGCGGATGTTGGTGCCCATGGCCTTCTGCAAAAGAATCCCAAAACTTGGAGGTAAAGATGCTGCCACGGTCTGAAGAGATCACTTGTGGAATACCGTGCAGAGAGACAATTCGAGAGGTGTAGAGTTCCGCCAATTGAGCTGCAGTGATCGATTCTTTGATAGGCAGAAAGTGAGCCACTTTAGTGATTTTGTCGATGACAACGAATATAGCATCATTGCCACGCTTGGACTTAGGAAACCCAGTCACGAAGTCCATTTCAATGTGGTCAAACTTCCATTCTGGAATGGCAAGAGGTTGGAGGAGACCAGCTGGCCTTTGGTCACTACAAGAAATCTGTTAATACGTGACGGATCTAGTCCATCACAAATCGGTCAAAAACTGTCTTGTGTGCCCGTCCATGACGGATTTAGAATCCGTCATGTATATTGCGTCATAATTTGGCATCATACCTTCCATGACGATTTTTGACCGTCATGGATCTGCCTTAAGCCCGTCCAAGCCCAGACTAGGCCCAATCCTTCATGACGAAACAAACCGTCATGGACCAACGCCACATAGGATTTTTAATTCAACAACTAGAATGATGTGGCTGCCTACGTGTATGCTAACTTTCGTCACAGAAACCGTCATGGATTTAGGATCAAATTAAATTTGGTATGCTTCATTTCTTTCAGCCCAATTTGAGACGAAACACTTTTTAGCATAATGTGGTGCACAAATCATAATGCCAATTTTGGCCCAAGATAGTATTTCCAAAGTGTTAAACGTCACACAAATCATTCAATATACAGCCATCCATAGGTTTATATGCAACATCGCAGTTTGTAAAATCCTCCATAATATGATAATATACAACATATGTTGACAATATATATGTCACAGCAAGGTTAGGAACAAGTACAAATGCAATTTACATCAACAACCCATATAAACTAGTAAGGTTGTTATTCATGTTGTCGTCGACCCTCCTGCTGGAGGCTACATGTCATGGCAGATTGTGATGGATAGCACCAAGGTAGACCGCTACCCAATCATACCTATCATATTTACAACAACATTAGACATTTTGTAGACATGAATTAATAGTAGAAATATGAGAATTGTAAGAAACTAAAAAAATAAATTACATGCTTTCCAAAATCCTCAAATCTTAGCTTACAAATGAGAATAAAAAGTCTAATCAAGTTGATACAAATAGAAATGAGTCAAATGAAAGTCTAATCAAATTGACCTATAATTGACAATGTAATATAAATGTGTCAAATGAAAGTCTAACCAAGTACCATAGCAGCAGCAGTAGAGGCCATACAAATCCGCCAAAAAAAGGCATCATTAATAAACAATATCCATGATGCGAAGCCACTGATCGTCTACCTGGATAGCGTAAGCTTCTAACGTTCATGTCTCAACAAGTTTACACATGAAACTAAATACTTATCAAGGCACTGACAATAGTAAACAACACCTGCTTGCCAAGTGAACCTGAAATGGCATGCAAAATAACTAAGAGCCATGGCCACTAATAAATCTATACTAGTGGCAAATGGTTCTGTTAAGAGATATGGAGATAGTGGTTAGGATGTATCAGTTATTGGTCTTAACAACATGCATAATGGGATTACTTTGATTCGAGTGCATAAAAACATAAATTTAACCACCAAGATCCATGTGGCACAAGCAAATTAGTTGAAAATCGCATCCTCATGAAATGTGCGTAACTCTGAACTGGATCAACCAAATAGGTGCATTTTAGTAGCAGTTCAGCTAGGGAATGGAAATAGAAGAGAAATCATAGGAATGGCAGTAGAGAACTAACCCCTGGTTGATCGCGGAGCAGCTCCATCACTACCATCGTTGTTGCGCTCTCAAGCTCTATTGTGTGCCATGCAACGGCACGGCTGTTACGGCACTACCAGACCTGCATCCCAAAAACAAGAGATCATAATCAGACAATTCAAGTGTTAAGTGATCGAAAAAAGAGGAACAACATCAAGAAAAAGATTTAGGATCACTTGCCAGTAGCACTATTGAGGAGGGCGACCTAGGCATGGAGCAAAGGAGTTCAGAAAAATGTATTGTGCCACTTTGTTGGCAAGTGCTAGCCCAGTTTGTGCCTCAAGACTGATAGACAGTTTGCTAACACGTGGCCTTGGTACTAGTACTTCTAGGTGCACAATTAATAGTAGTAGTACTACTCTAAATTGACTCACTAATACATATACTTAGTACAGAAATTTAATAACAGGTTTAAACCTCTATATTCTAGCTATAGGACTACCACACTGTTGTAATTTTCTTCTCAGATTCAGATTAAACTTATTTCTGAAATACATGTTCACCAGGCTGCAGGACACAACAAGGACAGAAAAAGAAATGCCTAGGGAGAAAACTCTAAATAGAAAATGTCGACATGTTAATACAGTAACAAAAATCTGCGCACCAGGACCTAGGGGGAAATCTAAACCGAATTAGATCTTGATAGAAGGCCACATACCACAGTGCAGCGGGTTATCTCTACTTAGTACCCTGCTGTTAGTCTCTATTTGGTACCCTGCAGTGTACAAGATACAGAGAAAATAAATTTCAGAGAGGAAGCACGCACACACAAGACACAGGCTGCTGAACCAGAGCCCTCGATAGCAATTGCTACCACCTTATCAGCACACATAGACACACACCGTTAAGAGTTAGGGTAGGCAGTAGCCACACTAGGCAATTAAAACTAACAGTGTTGGACCTTTCTTTATCAATTATATGATAAATGAAATTGGGAGAGCTGCACGATCCTACTTTCCATTTTCCTTGTTAAAACTTTATTCTTAATATTGCATTCTTTTTCAGAAAATGAAATACGACCTCACCAATACAGAGTATAAATTAGTTGATGAGAAATTGAGAAGATATATACAGGACACAAGGATACAAAACCTGAACTTAATAATCCCAGCTCTACAAGCTGGCTCGGGTATTATGTCCTTTCGCAAAAAGAACTTGAAAATAAATAAATGAAATAGTTGTCTACAGATAGTTTTCTTGAATGAATCAAGCCCAAAAAGACTAACGCCGATCTCAGCAGAATCTATAGGCAGCTAGCAAATATATGATGCGGAGTCAGAGACAAGATGCTAGTTGGTTGTAAGAATAGGAAATAAGTATAGAGCATTCATACAACATTAGTACTGGATAGGTTTGCAATTATGGTGCGTAATGTCCCAACAGTTATATCTGTAAATATGTAACCCAGCCAAACAAGATAAGAAAATCATACGCTTAAACTGAACTGAGTTATCATGTATCTCTAATTATTATATAGATACTAAAAAGTACACAAAAGACATTAGATATTTCTGAAATCAGGGGAAACTATAACAACAAATAGTAGCATGGCCATCAGAACACAACATAGTTTCTGCATCTGAAATACGCATTACATTGAATCATTGGGAGAAAATTAGAGCATCCACATATGTAGCTAGCTTGACACCAAAACTATTACTGCACACGGCAAATAGATGCTCTATGCTTGCAAGAACCGGGACCTGTTCAGATATATATAGATGAAGACGCTGAGTCAGTCAAAGCACATCATAACAAAAAAAGAAGATGGCAGGAGGAGAGGAAGATCGGGTTTGAGGTGCTCACCTGGGCAAGGGAGGGCCTGCAGTGGTCCAAATGCTGCAGAGGAGGTTGCCATAGGATGCACGGCCGCGTCGGAGCCGCGGTAGAGGAGGTCGGGGTCGTAGCCGTGCAGCCCGACGCCCGTGAGCAAACCCAGCTAGGGGTTGCCATCCAGGAGGCGGTGAGAGCACGAGGGCGCGCGGTCTGGAACACAGCGGACTCATCGGAGACGTGCCGGCGATGGAGGCAACACCATAGCCGAAACCCTAGCCATGGACTCGGGTCGCGGACGAGGTGGATCTAGCCGGCCTGGAGGGCTAGGGTCGGAGACCAGCTTATGTGTGTGCTGTGAGATGGTGAACATCGCCGGAATCGATGGCTGCCGTGAGGGGTCATACGAGAGAGAGAGAGAGAGAGAGAGAGAGAGATTGTTTTTGACAGGGATGGATGGATGGGGGATGCGGCTGATCTGGTAGCTGCCGGAGACGCTAGGTGATAGGAGAGGAGGGGGAGGGACGGTGGCCTGCGGTGGGAGGAGGGGGCGAGGAGGTGGTGGGTGGCGGCGATGAGGAATCGGGAGGGGCTACGGAGGAGGGAGAGAGGATGAGGGTTAGGGTTAGCGCTTTATATGGGTAAAGGTTAGGCGGGCTTAGCGGCCTTTGGCGGGCTTGGGGGGCTATACCATGACATCCATGGAGGATTTTGAAAATGTCACCAGAAATCCATCATAGATTAACAGGTTTCCTGTAGTGGGTGTTCTGCCTTCACTCTTCTGTAGACATCACATTCATTCATGAATTGAGCAATCTCGCGCTTCATTCGAGTCCACCAATAAGCCTGCTTGAGGTCCTGATACATCTTCGTACTCCCAGGGTGGATGGAGAGGAGAGAATTTTGAGCCTTGTTCATGATCACTTTACGAAGTTTACCTTTGGGTAAAACAATACGATCCTTGAAGAAGAGAGTATCCTTGTCATCAAGGTGGTAGCACTTGTACTTGGGTTGACTCTTGGCAATCCCAATCTTCACCTCTTTCACCATAGCATCAAGAAGCTGAGCTTGGCGAATCTGATCTTCTAAGGTAGGAGAGACTTGAAGGTTGGCGAGGAAACCTTGAGGAACAACTTGCAGATTAAGTTTGCGGAAAGGTTCACAAAGCTCGGGTTGATAAGGCTTGAGAATCAGACTGTTGCAGTAAGCCTTTCTGCTCAATGCGTCAGCAATCACATTGGCCTTGCCTGCAGTATACTCGATACTCGGATTATACTCTTGAATCATTTCGACCCATCGAGTTTGCCTGAGGTTGAGATTAGGCTGAGTGAAGATGTACTTGAGACTCTTGTGGTCAGTGAAGATGTCCACTTTTCTTCCCAAGAGAAGATGTCTCCAAGTCAAAAGAGCATGCACAACTGCCGCCAACTCGAGATCATGAGTGGGGTAGTTCTTCTCATTAGGTTTCAACTGGCGAGAGGTATAAGCAACAACTTTCTTCTCTTGCATCAATACTGCACCAAGACCTTGGAGAGAGGCATCACAAAAGACCTTGTACGGCTTGGATTCATCAGGCGGTGTCAGAACTGGAGCAGTGATCAACTTCTCTTTCAAAGTGTTGAAAGAAATGTCACACTCCGGAGACCAAACGTACTTGACGTGCTTCTGGAGAAGATTTGAGAGAGGCTTCGCGATCTTAGAAAAGTTTTCAACGAATCTTCGACAATAGCTTGCGAGACCGAGGAAGCTACGGAGTTGCTTCACGTTCTGAGGAGGTTCCCAATTCACAATTGCAGACACCTTCTCAGGATTCACGGCAATGCCCTTGGAAGAGATGATATGACCAAGATAAAGAACCTCATCGAGCCAAAATTCACACTTGGAGAACTTGGCGTAGAACTGATGTTCCCTGAGCTTATCAAGCACCAAACGCAAGTGTTTGGCATGATCTTCCTTGTTCTTTGAGAAAACCAGAATGAATAAAAGATAGACCAAAACGAAGTCATTGGTGTAGGCGTTGAAGATGAAGTTCATCATGTGAGAGAAAGTCGGAGGAGCGTTGACGAGGCCAAAAGACATGACAGTGTATTCATATGAACCATAGCTTGTCCTGAAAACCGTCTTGGGAATATCTTGCTCACGAATACGAATCTGATGATAACCCATACGGAGATCAATCTTGGAGAATACTTGGGCACCTTTGAGTTGTTCGAACAGCTCGTTGATGTTGGGAAGTGGGTATTTGTTCTTTATAGTCTTCTTGTTCAATGGACGGTAATCAACACAAAGTCGGTCCGTTCCATCCTTCTTCTTCACAAAAAGAACACCACAACCCCACGGAGAAGTACTAGGCCGGATGAGACCCATTCTCTCTTGAATATCGAGTTGCTTCTTTAGCTCCTTCAACTCTTCAGGTCCGAGCTTGTAAGGACGCTTGCACACAGGTTCCGTGCCGGGCTCAAGATCAATAACGAATTCAACTGGCCGGTGCGGAGGCATTCCTAGAAGCTCTTCTGGAAAGACGTCTTGATATTCGCAAACAACTGGAATCTGCGAGATAGCATCGAGTTCACCCTTCTCATTAAGAGAAAACAGATGGATGGTATTATCCCGAGCGGCAAAGACAATTACATCCTCAGACGAATGGGTCAATTGAATCTGCCTGGCTGCACAATCAAGCTGAGCCTTGTGCTTAGAAAGCCAATCCATTCCGAGAATAAGATCAATATCCGAGTTACCAAGAACCATTGGAGAAGCCAGAAGCTTGAAATCACCCATCATGATAGAAATATCCGGAATCTCGTGGTTAGCGAGCAAACATTTACCCAGAGAGACAACTGCTACCGGACTATGCATAACTTGGGAAGTCAACTCATGCTTAGATGCAAAAGGCTTCGAGATGAAACAATGCGATGCACCAGTATCAAAAAGTACTCTTGCAGGAATATCATTAACAGGAAGGTTACCCATGATGACATCTGATGAATCCTCTGCCTGAGCTGCATTCACCATATTGACCTTGGCGTACTTGGGGTTATGCTTGACCACAGCTGTACTTCCCGATCTCACAGGAGGAGGAGGAGGAAGACGCCTCCGGTTGAAACACTTGTTGGCATAGTGACCCTTCTGTTGGCACTTATTGCACGTGACCTCTGAAAGCGGACGGTGGTACGGAGCACCCGATCTTGGAGCTTGACACGAAGTCTTATTCTGAAAGCCAGGGTTGGGTGGGTGGGAAGAACCACTGCCACCTTTGCTCTTATGGTGATACGGCTGACGGAACGGAGGAGGAGGAAGCCAATACTTCTGCTGCTTGTCCACTTGAGTAGAGGAAGAAGGAGTAACATCTCTGACTTGCTTCTTGGAAGCATCACACCTCAGTTGAGCGGCCTCTTGCTTCAATGCCATGTTTTAGAACTCATCGTACCTCAAGGGCTCAAAGAGGACAAGAGCTAGCTGAATTTCTTCTCTGAGACCACCCCTGAACTGGTATATCATGCTCTTCTCATCAGGTACGTCCTGCTTGGCAAAGCGGCCGAGCTTCTGGAACAACTTGTTGTAGTCATAGACAGACAAAGAGCCTTGCTTCAGGTTGCGGAATTCCTCATGCTTGCTTTCAACCACGCTCTAAGGGATATGGTGAGCTCGGAAATCTTGACGTTATTCATCCCAGGTGATAACACGTCCACCTCTGGAGTCCTTGTACTGCTGGAACCATTCTGCAGCTTGATCTTTGAGTTGGAAGGAAGCGAACTTGACAAAGTCCTCAGGCCTGACGTTACTGCACTCGAAATGCTTGCACAGATCCACAAGCCAATCGTCAACATCGGTTGCCTCAACACAATTGCTGAAAGTCTTTGGCCCGTTAGCAAGGAACTGGTTGAGTGTAGCAGAGTGATTTTGATTGTTGCCTTGGTTCCCTTGGTTGCGCTCTTGGAGAATTTGCATGATCAACTGTGTGTTTGCATTGGTAGCCGCCATCACAGCTTGCCATGCCTCCGGAGGAGGTGGAGGTGGTGGCGGATCAGGATTCGGAGTCGTGCACGTTGGAGGAGCCATCCTGAAGAGGTTGACATCCATTAGCACATCGATAGACAAATATTGAAGCTGAAACCAACGGAATGAAAATTGCAACATATAGTCTTCACATCCGAACAAAATGAACGAATGCATTCCTCTTGAAATGGTCACATATCCATAAATTGAGAAGCCACGTAGAATTAGGTAGAGAAATAAATCAACAAGGTACGGATCAAGAACGAATAATCGGTAAGAAATCCCAATCTCAATCCAATTTCCGTGGAAGAAGAACTAGAGCTACAAGAATTCCCACCTATGAAACTCCCGAACCTTTCCGGTTATGCAATCAGGTGTTGGGGATACAGGGGAAGCATAATATCTCACCCAAATCTAGCAAATCCTACATCTAGCTGTATCCATCCTTCAACACATAACCGAGAAAAACTTCGGAAACCATCTACCTCAACCTTCAAAAAGCATCCGTTATACAAGTTATGGCGATACTCCCGAACTCCCGCACCAGTAATGGGTGGCATCGAGGTTATCTCACCAACGAACTGCATAAAAGAGTTTTTCGATGTCGGCGTACTAAACTCAGGTATTCCAGAACTGCAACGATAAAGTTATGACGACAACACCTCAGAGCTCAACTCCCCGGGACAGTTCCACAAAACCCCTGACAGGAGGCACCAAGACAATGTTCTCATCATAAAACCATCGGAACGATTCCAAGATACCCGCGTGATCCTAAATTTTTTTAGTGAAATTTGAGAAGAGAAGAGTCAAAACTCTACGTCAGGATGCCTTACCATAGCGATGAGGAGACTGGGAAGTAAAAAAGAATTCCTAAACTCTCCGATATATAATTCCTAAATGACTCAAAACATTTTTTCTAGACACAACTCGGCTGCTAAAAACGATCAATCAGTGGGGCTCCTAAGGTCGGGGAAGGCTCTGATACCAACTTGTAACACCCTCGATGCGACTATATCTCCCACGTGTCGAGGCACGACTTAGAGGCATAATCACATTGAAGGCATATGTCGCAAGTCAGGCAATAATCACAAACATCCCATGTAATATAGATAATAAAAAGGGATAACATAGTGGGCTTACACTCGCCACGTCAATCAAGTACATAAATAACATACATCATCCAAACACTCATGGCCCAACTACGCTGCCAAAATAAAAGATAACCCAACATGCGACACGGTCCCGATCACCCCCAACTGGGCTCCACTACTGATCATCAGGAAAGTAAACATAGTAACGTTGAGAGTCCTCGTCGAACTCCCACTTGAGCTCGAACGCGTCACCTGGAGCGGAATCAGCAGGCCCTACATCTGGTGTAATAGTAATCTGTGAGCCATAGGGACTCAGCAATCTCACACCCTCGCGATCAAGACTATTTAAGCTTATAGGTAAGGCAAGGTAAATATAAGTGGAGCTGCGGCAAGCGACTAGCATATATGGTGGCTAACCTGTTCGCAAAAGAGAGCGAGAAGAGGAGGCAAAGTGCGAGCAAGAAACTACAGAGCAATCTGCGCAAACATTACTCCAACACCGTGTCCACTTCCCGGACTCCGCCGAGAAGAGGCCATCACGGTAACACACTCAGTTGATTCATTTTAATTAAGTTAAGGTTCAAGTTATCTATAACCGGACATTAACAAATTCCCATCTGCCCATAACCGCGGGCACGGCTTTCGGAAGTTCAAATCCCTGCAGGGGAGTCCCAACTTAGCCCATGACAAGCTCTCATGGTCAACGAAGGAATAGACCTCCTCCCAAGACATGCCGATCAGACTCGGTATCTCGGTTCTTCAAGACACTTCGATAGGTTAAAACAAGACCAGCAACACCGCCCGAATGTGCCGACAAATCCCGATAGGAGCTGCACATATCTCTTTCTCAGGGCACACTCAGATAAGCAATCCGTACAACTAAAACCAGCCCTCGAGTTTCCCCGAGGTGGCACTGCAAGGGGCTCTAGGTTGGACCAACACTCAGAGGAGCACTGGCCCGGGGGGGTTAAAATAAGATGACCCTCGGGCTCCGGAAACCCAAGGGAAAAAGGTGCTAGGTGGAAAATGGTAAAACCAAAGTTGGGCATTGCTGGAAAAGCTTTAATCAAGACGAACTATCAAGGGGTTCCCATTATAACCCAACCGCGTAAGGAACGCAAAATCTGGGAACATAACACCGATATGACGAAAACTAAGGCGGCAAGAGTGGAACAAAACACTAGGCGAGAGGCCGATCCTTCCACCATTCACCAAGTATATAGATGCATTAAGATAACATGGCAATATAATGATATCCCAACAAGTAAATAAATGTTCCAACAAGGAACGGTCTCCAATCTTCACCTGCAACTAGCAACGCTATAAGAGGGGCTGAGTAAAGCGGTAACATTGCCAATCAACGGTTTGCTAGGACATGGTGGGTTAGAGGTTTGTCATGGAAATTTGGGAGGCTTGAAAGCAAATGGTAGGCATCGTAGCATTGTCATAGCAAAAGAGCGTGCAAACTAGCATAGCAAAGATAGTAGTGATTTCGAGGGTATGATCATCTTGCCTGCAAAGTTGTCAGAGTTGACTGGATCCTCGAGAGCAAACTCAACGGGCTCCTCGTTAGCGAACTCGTCTCCAGGCTCTACCCAAACAAGACAAACAAGCAACAAGGACACAAACAACCACGTGCAAGGATCAAACAATATGATGCAATGATGATATGCTATGCGGGATGCGATGCGGGATGCATATGCAAGATTTGACAGGAAATGCATGAACCTGTCCTCAACATGGAAATCCAAGTGTGCCACTGGAAAGATGATATGAAATCATTTGAAAACGATATAAAGAACGCCGGAATCGGAGTTACGGTTTGCAAATGGCAAGCGATTCAAATATGACCACGATCTGTGATTTACAGCAAGTAGCCATCTAATTGCAATGATATGAACATGCTACAGCACTCAAACATGGCAACAAAATACATGGAAGGGATGAATTCAAGATTCTTAACAAAAGTCTAGCACTGAGCTATGGCCAATTCATCCACTAACAGGTTCAAACAAGCATGGCAAAAATGAATATGGCAAACAGATCTCAGACTTAGTGGAATTAACACTTGTCTGAAATTTCAAATCAGGTAGCACTCTTCGGGGAAACAAAACTACATGCTACAGGACCTGAACATGGCAAAGTAAAGCATGGCATGGAGCTACTCAAAGAGCTTAACAAAAGTCCCTTAGTGACCTTGAGCAAAAAGGGATCAGAAAATACAATTGCAAGCATGCGAACATGGCAAAAACATAATAAGTTCACATGAAAACTGGCACATGCTGAAAACAGATATCAAGTAGGCATGTTTACAAGCTCGATGCACTCACTACAGAGCAAGTCATGGAAAGGTAAGCATACATCTATCAAGAACACACAAAATGCAAGCTATCCATGGCAAGAACAAAAGCATAGCATGCACGGATCAACTACAACATCATCGGCAAAATTGCAAACAAGTTGACAATCTGCCCAGATTCACAAAGTAGCAAAAGTAGAGCTCTATTGACTCAAGCTAGGTTGATCCATAATTTCAAACAAAGACATGTATGGATAGAGCACTACAAGATTAACAAAACATCCTTACTGATCATCCTCAAAAGAGGCACGGATCACTAGGAAACAATATGAACATATGGCCATATGAAATAAACAGCTCAAGGACTTAGTGGAATTGCTAAGTCCCTGAAATCAGAATTACCAAGTGCCTCACTTGGCAAGCTTGCAATAGTCACCACACACATCACAAAAATACATGGGTTGCACCTCTGGAGAGATGGGAAAAACCCATAACAAAACATATGTAGAGCATCAGGGCATATCATGCACACAATAACCATGGCAAAAATGACAAATATGCAAATGGAGTAGGAGATCTGACAATTAACTCAAGTAGCCATCTTCTAACAGCATTTCGGGCATCAAGATGAACTCAAATGAAAATGATGCAATGGAATGAAATCAATTTTATATGCTTTATGCACAAATCGGAGCTACGGATGAGGAGATACGATGCTATGAACATGGGCACTTGAGCTAGGGTTAGGAGGGAAAAAGTCAATCGAAAATTCCAGATCTGAGATTTGCACGCAATCCGAGGTTGGTCGGGAGGTTCACGGAGTTCCTGTATGCCGGAGCTCGTCGGAGAACTCGGGGAAGCAAGGGCCGGCCGGATCTCGCCGGATCCGGGGCGGGCGGCGGCGCGCGGCGGGCGGGCAGCGGCGCATGGCGAGGCGGCGGCGGCGGGGCGGCGCGGTCGAGGCGGCGGCGCGGCGATGACCGGGCGGCGGGGCGGCGCGGTCCAGCGATGGCGGCGCGGTCCGACCGAGCCTCGGGCGCGAGGAGGCGAGGCGAGGGAGCGGGCCGCGGGGGCCGGCTCCGGGCTCCCGGGACGTGGCAGTGGCTGGCGGCGGAGGTGCCACGTGGCAGCCTGCCACTGGTGCGGGCGGGCGGCGGACGGTGTCCGGCCGGCACGGACGTGTCCGGCGCGGCACGGTGGATTTTTAGGGTTAGAGGAAGGGGAAGATTCGCGAATTTCGGGAGGGGACTTTAAATAGAGGTAGAGGGAGCTAGGAGAGTCCAAATGAGGTACAGTTTTCGGCCACGCGATCGTGATCGAACGCTCTAGATGATGGAGCAGGTTTAGGTGGCTTTTGGGCCAAATTGGAGGGGTGTTGGGCTGCAACACACACGAGGCCTTTTCGGTCCCTCGGTTAACCGTTGGAGTATCAAACGAAGTCCAAATGATATGAAACTTGACAGGCGGTCTACCGGTAGTAAAACAAGGCCGCTTGGCAAGTCTCGGTCCAATCCGGAAATGTTTAATCCCCACACACGAAAGAAAGGTAGAAATGACCACCGGAGGAGAACGAAGCGCTGGAATGCAAAACAGACAACGGGGAAAATGCTCAAATGCATGAGATGAACACATATGCAAATGCAATGCACATGATGACACGATATGAGATGCATGACAACGATAACAACACACGGAGGCAAAGACCCGAACCCGAGAAAATAAAATAACTTAACGCTGGAAACGGCAAGAGTTGGAGTAAAAATTTGGAAAGTTACATCTGGCGTGTTACAACAGTCTACCTCTCACCGCCAGGCCCTACCTAACCTCTCTCGTCAGTCCGCGGACCTCCTCCCGCGCGCATCCGAAATCTGTCCCGGACCCGACCCGGACAGTCATTACCGCTATGTCCGGATCGTCCCCAAACGTCTACAAAACATCTCCGTTTTGTTATTAGACTTCCTAACCTATTTTTCTCAACCGCTCGATTTCGATCGAAGGATCCAGATTAGGTCCTAGCCAAACACCCATATGCTATAAATATATAGTCCAACCCTAAATTTGAGGAGAGATGTCCCATCCTCCCAGCCGCAGCCGCCATTCCACCAAATCCCTATCGGGATCCACCCCGATCCACCTGCCCAACCAGCACAGTCTCCTTCCCTTCCTCGATTTCGCCGCCCAACCAACCAGTGCCTCCGCATCCCGCATCGCTAGATGCCAGCCTTGCCTATGCCGCCATCGCCTTGCCTATGCCGCCTTCACCGAACCCAGCCACATGCAAGGCCACCATCCCCTACCCCCTTCTCCTCACTGATGGCTCCGCCCGCGTCGGAGCACGCGACCATCCGTAGACCGAGCCATCTCCCTATCAAGTCCATTCGCCGGAGTCCCTTGAAGCGGCCGCCCCGAGGATCACATCTCCTGCCGCCGCCCGGAGCTCCCATCGTCGCCGCCCGTTTGCTCAAGAAAGCCCGAGGCCATGGCCTCCCGCGATCCGCCGTCTAGGGCCTCTTCACCCCACGCCGGTGACCCTCTCCTCCCCTAACTGTCCTTTTTCTTTCCTTTTCCATTTCTTCTCTGAACCTCACCTCTCTCTGTCTATTTCCTCCCGCTGACAGGAACCCCATGGCTGTCCCCGACCTCCTCTTCGCCGGGCCCCCGCCCGAACCTGGCCTGGATCCATCTCCGTCCCACCGCCATCTTCCCGGAGCCCAAGTTCCCTCGCCATCCCCTGCATCACGCCAGACGCCGCCCTCGACTGCTGCAGAGCCGCCTTGTCCCGCCGTGCTGAACCGCTGCTGCCTGCCTCATCAGATCGTGCGAGTGGAGCCCGGTCCAGTCGAGCGTTGACTATGCTGGCCAGCTGCGTGGGCCGGCCTTCTCTCCCGTCGCGGCCCAGCATCGCTTCGAGCAATGCCTAGCTCTGTGAGGCCCAACGTGAGGAAGCCCATCTTCGGATTGCTCCTGTGGAGCCCAGTTCGGGCTAGTTTTGGCCTGACTCATGTTTTTTTCCACGGAGTGATTTATCTATTTATCCAGGAATTTGCAGATTTACAAAAAACCCCTTGCACAACATGCATATAATAACTCACAATTCGTGCATCCGATTAAAATGAATTATATATGAAATATGTTTAGTTTTTCATCTAGTTTCATAATATGTCATTTTCATCCATGTTTAAAATGTTTAAAATGTCGTTTGCATATAATTTGCTACAATGCCATGCTAACATGCTTTAACTCATAACTTTTTAACCGTAACTCGGTTTGTAACAAACTTTATATGTAAATGGGGTAGAAAAATGCCTAGTTTAACATGGTGGCTTCACTTTGCATGCTTAACAACTCTAAAATTATGTTTAGGGCAGAACAGTACCAAACCTAATATATGCATATGAGGAGTTTCCGGAATTGTTGTTCGTTGTTTCTGGCCTCATTTAAACTTGACTAGATAGGTAGTTTTCATTTGCTTCACCCTCTTGCCATGCTAACAACATTTAATATTGTTGGGTACATAAACAGGTTCGAACCAAATAAGTCACGTGGTGTTTCGTTAACATGCAACGGAGTTGCATATTGAGCTCCACTTAATTTGTAGTATTGTTTGTGCATATTGCCATGCCATGCTTCATTAAACCGGACATGCATCATACTTGGTTGTGAATCATGCCATGTTTATGTGGTGGATGTTTTACTATGTTGTTTGCTTCTTTCCGGTGTTGCTTCTTCGGGTTGGTTCCGATAACGTCGCGTTTGTGAGGACCCGTTCGACTACGTCCGTTTGTCTTCTTCATGGACTCGTTCTTCTTCCTTGCGGGATTTCAGGCAAGATGATCATACCCTCGAAATCACTTCTATCTTTGCTTGCTAGATGCTCGCTCTTTTTCTATGCCTATGCTACGATACCTACCACTTGCTTATCATGCCTCCTATATTGTTGAACCACACCTCTAACCCACCTTGTCCTAGCAAACCGTTGTTTGGCTATGTTACCGCTTTGCTCAACCCCTCTTATAGCGTTGTTAGTTGCAGGTGAAGATTGAAGTTTGTTCCTTGTTGGAACATGGAGATATTGTTCCTTGTTGGAACATGTTTACTTGTTGGGATATCGCAATATCTCTTATTTAATTAATGCATCTATATACTTGGTAAAGGGTGGAAGGCTCGGCCTTTTGCCTAGTGTTTTGTTCCACTCTTACCGCCCTAGTTTCCGTCATATCGGTGTTATGTTCCCGGATTTTGCGTTCCTTATGTGGTTGGGTAATAATGGGAACCCCTTGACAGTTTGATTTGAATAAAACTCCTCCAGCAATGCCCAACATTGGTTTTACCATTTGCCACCTAGCCTTTTCTTTCCCTTGGGTTCGGCAGACTCAAGGGTCATCATTATTTTAACCCCCCCGGGCCAGTGCTCCTTTGAGTGTTGGTCCAACCTGTCAGCTGCCGGTGGCCACCAGGGGCAACTCTGGGCTGGCCTACCCGTACCTAAGACAATCTGAGTGTGCCCTGAGAAAGAGATATGTGCATCTCCTATTGGGATTTGTCGGCACATTCGGGCGGTGTTGCTGGTTTAGTTTTGCCTTGTCGAAATGTCTTGTAACCGGGATTCCGAGTCTGATCGGCTCTTCCCTCTAGAAGGAATATCCTTCGTCGATCGTGAGAGCTTGTCATGGGCTAAGTTGGGACCCCCTGCAGGGCTTTGAACTTTTGAAAGCCGTGCCCGCGGTTATGGGCAGATGGGAATTTGTTAACGTCCGGTTGTAGACAACCTGAAGTTGACCTTAATTAAAATACATCAACCGCGTGTGTAGTCCGGGATGTGAACACGGTGTTGGAGTTATGCTTAACGTAGCTTGTTCTAGGATCACTTCTTGATCATAGTTCTTCGTTCGTGCTTTGCCTTCTCTTCTCGCTCTCTTTTGCGAACAGGTTAGCCACCATATATGCTAGTCGCTTGCTGCAGCTCCACCTCATACCTTTACCTTTCCTATAAGCTTAAATAGTCTTGATCGCGAGGGTGCGAGATTGTTGAGTCCCCGTGGCTCACAGATACCTCAAAAACCAGCTTGCAGGTGCCGATGAGACCATGCAGATGATGCAACCAAGCTCAGGAGGAGCTCGATGAAGATCTTGTCCTTTGTGTTGTTTCGTTCTAGTTGATCAGTAGTGGAGCCCAGTTGGGGTCGATCGGGGACCTTGTCGCATTTGGGGTTCTTCTTTTATTTTGGTACCATAGTCGGGCCCTGATTGTATTTGGATGATGTAATGCTTTATTCATGTAATTGTGTGAAGTGGCGATTCTAAGACAACTATGTATCTTTTCCCTTATTGTATTACACGGGTTGTTTGCGAAGATTACCACACTTGCGACATTGCTTTCAATGCGGTTATGCCTCTAAGTCGTGCTTCAACACGTGGGAGATATAGCCGCATCGAGGGCGTTACACAACCTCAGGCAGACTCGTTGGGTCGAAATGATTCAAGAGTATAATCCGAGTATCTAGTATACTCCAGGCAAGGCCAATGTGATTGCTGACGCTTTGAGCAGGAAGGCATACTGCAACAGTCTGATTATCAAGCCTTACCAACCCGAGCTTTGTGAAGCTTTCCGCGAACTCAATTTGCAAGTTGTTTCTCAAGGTTTCCTCGCCAACCTTCAAGTCTCTCCTACTTTGGAAGATCAGATTTGCGAGGCTCAACTTCTTGATGCTATGGTGAAGAAGGTGAAGATTGGGATCGCTAAGAGTCAACCCAAGTACAAGTGATATCGCCTTGATGACAAG
The DNA here is from genome assembly GCF_003073215.2 of Triticum urartu. NCBI lineage: Eukaryota > Viridiplantae > Streptophyta > Magnoliopsida > Poales > Poaceae > Triticum > Triticum urartu. The sequence continues at coordinate 488,714,831 of NC_053026.1, forward strand.
GATACTCTTTTCTTCGAGGATCGTATTATTGTGCCTAAAGGTGACCTTCGTAAAGTTATTATCACTGAGGCCCACAATTCACTCCTCTCCATCCACCCTGGGAGTACGAAGATGTATCAGGACCTCAAGCAGGCTTATTGGTGGACTCGAATGAAGTGTGAGATCGCTAAATTCGTGAATGAATGTGATGTCTGCAGAAGAGTGAAGGCAGAACACCAAAGACCAGCTGGTCTCCTCCAACCTCTTGCCATTCCAGAATGGGAGTTTGACCACATTGAGATGGACTTCGTGACTGGGTTTCCAAAGTCCAAGCGTGGCAATGATGCTATATTCGTTGTCATCGACAAACTAACTAAAGTGGCTCACTTTCTACCTATCAAAGAGTCTATCACTTCAGCTCAATTGGCGGAGCTGTATACCTCTCGGGTTGTCTCTCTGCACGGCATTCCATAGTTGATCTCTTCAGACCGTGGCAGCATCTTTACCTCCAAGTTTTGGGATTCTTTTCAGAAGGCCATGGGCACCAACATCCGCTTCAGCACAGCTTTTCATCCTCAAACTAGCAGTTAAGTCGAGCATGTTAATCAGATTCTTGAAGATATGCTCAGGGCTTGCTTTATCTCCTTCGGTTTGAAGTGGGAAGATTGTCTTCCATACGCCGAATTCTCCTACAACAACAGTTTTCAAGCAAGTTCGGGCAAGGCCCCATTCGAAATTCTCTATGGCAGGAAGTGCTGTGCTCCTCTTAACTGGTCAAAGACCGGTGAACGTCAACTTCTTGGAAATGACATGATCACAGAGGCAGAGGAAATGTGCAAAGTCATTCATGATAACCTCAAAGCAGCGCAATCGCGCCAGAAGAGCTACTATGATAGTAAGCATCGTGATTTGGCTTTTGAGATCGGAGACCATGTTTACCTCCGCGTCTCTCCAATGAAAGGTACTCATCGCTTCGGTATCAAAGGGAAGCTTTCCCCTAGATACGTGGGTCCTTTCAAGATCATCAGCAAGAGAGGCGATCTCGCCTATCAACTCGAGCTTCCTCCCAACTTTGCAAATGTGCATGACGTGTTCCATGTCTCTCAGCTCCGCAAGTGCTTCAAGACTCCTTAACGCACCGTTAACTTCGAAGACATTGATCTCCAAGACTGAATGCAAGACTCGCAATAAGTCAATCAAATTCCTCAAAGTCAAGTGGTCACGCCATTCCGACCGTGAAGCCACCTGGGAACGCGAGGATCACCTCCGGTTTGAGTACCCGGCATTCTTCCAGTCCTAGATCTGGGGACGAGATCTTTTCGTAGTGGTGGAGTGTTGTAACACCCCGGATGGAATTTACCTTATATGTACTCCAACTCTTGTCATTTTCCGGCGCTAAGTTATTTTATTTCCTCGGGTTCGGGTTTTTGTCTCCGTGTGTTGTTGCCTTTGTCATGCATATCATATCATGTCATCATGTGCATTGCATTTGCATATGGGTTCGTCTCATGCATCCAAGCTTTTTCCCCGTTGTCCGTTTTGCATTCCGGTGCTCCTATCTCCTCCGGTGGTCCTTTCTACCTCTTTTCGTGTGTGGGGGTTAAACATTTCCGGATTGGACCGAGACTTGTCATGTGGCCTTGGTTTACTACCGGTAGACCCCCTGTCATGTTTCGTGCCATTTGGACTTCGTTTGTTACTCCAACGGTTAACCGAGGGACCGAGAAGGCCTCGTTTGTGTTGCAGCCCAACACCCTTCCAATTTGGCGCAAAACCCACCTAAACCCTATCCATCGTATCGGTTGTTCGATGACGATCGCGTGGCCGCAAACCGCACCTCATTTGGACTCTCCTAGCTCCCTCTATGCCTATATATAGATCCCCTCTTCGAAATCTTGGGTCTCCTTCCCTAAAACCCTAAAAATCTACCCCGCAGCCGCCGGACAATCTCCGTTTTCAGCCGGACGAGACGCGCCGCTGCCCCGAGCCACTAGGGGGCTGCCACGTGTCCTTCCCGCCGGCGCCACCGTGCGCGGCCCGCCCGGCCCGCGTAGGGCCCCGTGGCCCAGATCGGCGCGCCGCCGCCCGTCTCCCTCATCCCGCGCGCCCGCTTCTTCTTCGACGAGCGCCGCCCGCCTCCCTGCTCAGGCCGCCGCGCGCCATCGCCGACTCGTCGCCGGTCACCTCGCCAAGCGCGCACCGCGCTGCCCCGAGGCTTCGGGTGCTACCCCACCTCGCCGCACCGCGTCCCCGTGGCCGGATCCGGTCCCCGGAGAGCTCCGCCGCCTCCTCCACGCCCTACTCCGGCCCCAACCCCTGCGAACCCCGATGCTCCGGCGGCTATAGTTTTTCCGGCGAGGCTCGATCGGATCTGGATCCGCGCGGCTATAGTAAACCCTAGCAAGGGTTGACTTTTTCTCCACTCCCCTTAAATTTTGGCATTTTTCATCGTGCTATAACTTCGCATCCGTAACTCCGATTTGAGCGTGTAGCATATCAAAATGTTCGGCTCAGACAGTACATCATTTCATCTCATTGCATCATTTTCATTTGAGCTAATCTTGATGCCTGAAATGCTGTTGGAAGAGGGCTATTTGAGATAATTGTCTGATCTGCTGCATCAAATAGCTATTTGTCATTTTTGCCATGATTAATGTGTGCATGATATGCTCCTGAGTTCTACATGAGTTTTGTTATATGCCATGCCATCTTTACAGAGGTGCTTTCCATTTATTTTTGTGATGTGTGTGGTGACTAGAACAAGCTTGCAAAATAGTGCATTCGTTAATGCTGATTTCAGGGACTTAGAATTTCTCCAAGTCCTTGATCTGTTTTTGTCCATATGCCATATGTTCATGTTGTTTCCTAGTGATCCGTGCCTCTTTTGAGGATGATCAGTAAGGACGATTTGTTAACATTGTGGTGCTCTATCCATCCATGTATTTGTTTGCAATTATGGAGCACCCTAGCTTGAGTCTATCGAGCTCTACTTTTGCTATTTCGTGAATCCTGGCAGATTGTTGACTCGTTAGCGATTTTGCCGAGGATGTTGCTAGTGATCCGTGCATGCTATGTTGTTGTTCTTGCCATTTCTAGCTTTTATAATATGTACTCTTGATGGTTGTATGCTTAGTTTGTCATGCCATGCTCTGTAGTGAGTGCATCGAGCTCGTGAAGATGCCTACTCGTTAACAGATTTGCATACTCTAGTTTTCACTAAGTCTGTAATCTGATTATGCTTGCAATTGTATTTTCTGATCCCTTTTGGCTCAAGGTCACTAAGGGAATTTTGTTAAGTGCTTTGAGTAGCTTCATGTCATGCCTTTTTTGCCATGTTAAGTTCTTGTAGGATATAGTTTTCATGCTCCAAAGTGTGCTACCTGATGTTAAATTCCAGACTTGTGTTAATTTCACTATGTCTGAAACATGTTTATCATTTGCACTTTTGCCATGCTTGTTTGAACCTATTAATGGATGAATTGGCCGTAGCTCAGTGTTCATCTTTTGTCAATCATCATGAGTGGATCCCTTCCATGTATTTTGTTATCATGTTTGAGTGCTGTAGCATAATTATCTTGATGCATTTATATGGCTACTTGCTGTTTATCGCAGACTCATGCCATATTTGTTTTGCTTGCCATTTCCAAACCATACATCCGATTCCGGTGATCTTTATATCGATTTCAACCGAAATCACCTCACCTTTCCAGTGGCACTCTTGGATTTCCAAGTTGATGCCAGGTTTAATCATTCCTTGTCAAATCTTGCATATGCATCACATATCGCATCCCGCATAGCATACCTTGTTTGCATCATATTTGTTTGAGCTTTGCACGTGGTTGATTGTGTTCCTTTTGCTTGTTTGTCTTGTTTGGGTAGAGCCGGGAGACGAGTTCGCTAACAAGGAGCCCGTTGAGTGTGCTTACGAGGATCAAGTCAAGTCTGACAACTTTGCAGGCAAGATGATCATACCCTCATAATCACTTCTATCTTTGCTTGCTAGATGCTCGCTCTTTTGCTTTGTCTATGCTATGATTCCTACCACTTGCTTATCATGCCTCCAAAATTGCCATGTCAAACCTGTAACCCACCAAGTCCTAGCAAACCGTTGATTGGCTATGTTACCGCTTTGCTCAGCCCTTCTTATAGCGTTGCTAGTTGCAGGTGAAGATTGGAGATTGTTCCTTGTTGGAACATTGTTTATTGTTGGGATATCACTATGTTATCTTGTTATCTTAATGCATCTATAGACTTGGTAAAGGGTGGAAGGCTCGGCCTTTTGCCTAGTGTTTTGTTCCACTCTTGCCGCCCTAGTTCCCGTCATATCGGTGTTATGTTCCCGGATTTTGCGTTCCTTACGCAGTTGGGTGATAATGGGAACCCCTTGACAGTTCGCCTTGAATAAAACTCCTCCAGCAATGCCCAACCTTGGTTTTACCATGTGTCACGTAGCCTCTTTTTCCCTTGGGTTTCCGGAGCCCAAGGGTCATCTTTATTTAAACCCCCCTAGGCCAGTGCTCCTCTGAGTGTTGGTCCAAACTAGAGCCCTGTGCAACGCCCCCTCGGGGAAACTCGAGGTTTGGTTTTAGTTGTATGGAGCGCTCATCTGAGTGTGCCCTGAGAACGAGATATGTGCAGCTCCTTCGGGCGGTGTTGCTGGACTTGTTTTACCATTGTCGAAGTTGTCTTGTAGAACCGGGATGCCGAGTCTGATCGGAATGTCTCGGGAGAAGGTTTATCCTTCATTGACCGTGAGAGCTTGTGATGGGCTAAGTTGGGACTCCCCTACAGGGATTTGAACTTTCGAAAGCCGTGCCCGCGGTTATGGGAAGATGGGAATTTTCTAATGTCCGATTGTACATAACATGAACCTTAACTTAATTAAAATGAATCAACTGCGTGAGTAACCGTGATGGTCTCTTCTTGGCGGAGTCCGGTAAGTGAACACGGTGTTGGAGTAATGTTTGCCGTAGGTTGATTCTATAGTTCTTCGTTCGTGCTTGTCCTTCTCTTCTCACTCTCTTTTGCGAACAGGTTAGCCACCATATATGCTAGTCGCTTGCTACAGCTCCACATATTACCTTGCCTTACCTATAAGCTTATATAGTCTTGATCACGAGGGTGTGAGATTGCTGAGTCCCCGTGACTCACAGATTACTTCCAAAACCAGATGCAGGGACCGATGATTCCGTTCCAGATGATGTGCCTGACCTCAAGTGGGAGTTCGACGAAGACTCACGCCGTTACTATGTGTCTTTCCCTGATGATCAGTAGTGGTGCCCAGTTGGGGCGATCGGGGCCATGTCGCTTGTTAGGGTTGATCTTTATTTTGGTATTGTAGTCCGACCATGAGTGTATTGGATGATTGTAATGTTATTCATGTATTTGTGTGACGTGGCGAGTGTAAGCCAACTATGTACCCCTTTTCCCCTATTATCTATTTACATGGGTTGTGTGAAGATTACCTTAGTTGCGACATTGCTTTCAATGCGGTTATGCCTCTAAGTCGTGCCTCGACACGTACGAGATATGGCCGCATCGAGGGCGTTACACTGGCTAGAGAAAAAACAGAGTTGCATATGATTTCTAGGTACTAGTTGTCTAAAATGTTGGCCTATCTAGTGTACTGTAGGAACCTGTTGTAATCCCGTCATATATACTGCATGTTGTTGTTGCTTACTGAAACCAAATAAATTATCTACATGAAACAGAGCTTAAAATTTGCGACGAAGATCACCATACTAGTATGAGGTGCCTTTTGCATTTCTCTGTTTGTGCTGCTATTAGTATGGCATGCATTGTCTATGTTTAAACTTTGTTTGCTGATTCAGATCACTAAGGATTTCTGGTACCTTTTTATGTCTTGTGTACTAGCGCTAAAATCTTACAGCAAAATACATCTTTCTTTTGAATAATAGTATATGAGATTAGCAAGAAATTATATTGTTTGAATTTTGGCGCTGACGTTGTTCTCAATTATTTTGTAGACTACTTTCAATGGGGGAAGAAGCTTAGAGAACTTCAATTAAATAGAAGGATTATCCAAGATTTCATTGCTGTGAAGGTGATTGAGTTGGTGTTCTATACCAGTTCCTTATTTACTTTGATGGTTCTCTAGTCTGATTTCATTGCTGTTTGGCATCCTATGTATTTTCTGCTGCTAGTCTAAGAAATAATGCATGAATGGCATCAAAACTGCTTCATGCTATCTCTTGGGCAAAGTAGATGCTAGTTTGATGCAAGTCTCTATTTTTTGTTTCTCTCTCTTTGACATATTGCGTTTTCTTTTTGAATGTGCAGGTTATTTGCATCATTTATTGATTAGGAGATGATGGTGATCTTCTTTTGTTGCGGGGAACCTTTTAGATAAAGTGTATGTGCTTTGAACCTGCAAGATATAGTTCTGTATAATGTTGTGTGAGATAAAAGTTATGTGCTTGTGAACATAGGAAATATAAATGTTGGTCTGTCTAATGTTATGTGAGATACAGTTCTATATGATGTAGTGTGAGAAAGTTTTCTATACATCTGTTATTACTGTGTGGAAGAAGCACTGTTACTATACTGATTTAGAATATTGGCTGTAAATTAAAGAGGGCTTGGCCCACTATTGGATTGTAAAAAGGCCCTGTCCAGAATTTATATTGCACACAATACTTGGGCTCTAAAAAGGCCATGGCCCAAACTATGTTGCACTTGTTTCTAAAAAGAGCAATATAAATTTCAGATTCCAAAAAGGTTGAGGCCCCAAAAAAATGGATTGTAAAAGACTGCATCTTAGAAACAAAATTCCTAATTGTTGGGCCAGGCCCATGTAGCTAATAAAAGCACAGGAAAAAATACATTAAAAGGGCCGAATTGTTGGGCTAGGCCCATGTATAAAATCGAACTGGACCTGGCTGATTTTTGTGCCACATCAGATTGCCACGTCGGATGCCTACATGGCCTGAGGAGGCTGCTAGTGACCAGAACAAAACAGTAGGCATATTTTGGTCGTAAATGTCTACGACCTTCTCACAGAGAAGGTCGTTAATTTCAGTTTACGACCGCCACCTTTTGACCTTCTGTTTTTGGTCCAAAAAAGGTCACAAATGAAAAACAATGACCTTTCAGCGGCCAATAGTGAGGGTCACAAGTTGACATATTTCTTGTAGTGGCGGAGGGTCTCCCTCAACCAACAGATGGTGCAAGGGATGATGAAGACATTACCCGGAGGTGATACTTCGGTGGCCCAGGGCCCGGGGACCAATAATGAAGGCCCCGAACAATCCGGTATACAGCCGAATACGAAGAAACAGATCCCTTCAAAGGGTGGCCGTACTCCTACGGCAGCCTCCGGAGACCCGGAGGCCCCGGATATCTTGACGAACATGCTGCGGCAAGTGTCCGTCTCAGAGGAACATCGTACCTTGATGGGACGGTGTTCCAGAAGGTCCTGTCTGTGAAAAGCGGATTGAATGAGGCCTTTGTGCGCTTGCTATGAGGCTTTGAGGTTTGTACTGTAATATGTTCAATTGTGTTTTATTCACAAAATACACCTGTGTATAGATAGTAGCCCCTGAGACTATAATTGGCTCCCGAGCGAGGCGACCAGAGTATCAAAAGAAATTCCCAGGGATTGACCTGATTAATTGGAACACAGGCGGTGACTTCTCCGGAGACTGCCCGAACTATAGAAGTTGCAGATTTGCAACATAAGATTGATGACGTGGATAATGATATCGCGCTTATCAACAGGCGACTTGACGAGGCGCAAGGTATGTATTTGGGGCAGTCCCTTCACATACATTTTTTTGATATAAGCATGACGCTGAAAGTTATATACTGGAATATGCATGGCCGTAGATGGTGCTGCACACGTTGAAATTTTTCGGGCGGAGCTGGCCCGGGCCAAGGAGCAGGCCCGGTTTAGTAATGCGGCTGCCAAAAAGGCATCGGCTGGGCTAAAAGTCGAACAAGCTGCTCGGCGCCAAGACGAGGAGAAGATATCCACGATGGTGCTCAAACTAAAAAATGCAGCCAACCGTTGTCAACTTCTTGAGAAGAAAAATGAAGCCAAAACAGCTAAACTTGACAAGGCCTTACGAGAGGCGAGAGAAGCGCAGTCTAAATCCAGAGCAGCCCGTGAGGAGATCCGGCAAGCTGGGGAGATTGCAGCTGGTAGGCCCTTTTTACTACAGACTAAGTTCGGCGATCCGGACTAATGCTCAGCTTAACCAAGTGTGGAGTTCTCTGGATGAGTTTTTAGACTTGCCGAAGAGTTCTTCCGATGTGGTGCGGTTTTACCAGGCACGAGAGGGGTATGCAACAGAGAAGCTTTTCTACTCACAATTTTGCGCGTCAAAGCGCCCTCTGTTGCTGAATGAATAAATGTCCCAATGGGCCGAGCTTCATAGGATATCCGGCGCTGCCATGAAGAACGTCATAAGTTGGTTGTGGCCAACTGAGCCTATTTCGAATAGCTACTTCGGCTTGGTGCAGCGGCTTGTTGATGTGGTGGCACGTATCGACGTTGTGAAGCGGTCGGTGTGCATTGAAGGTGCACGAATGGCCTTTGCCCGAGTCAAGACATTCTGGAGGAAGATGAAGGCCATCGATGTTTCAGCGAAGAGTGCACCCAAGGGCAATTACCGTTACGGACCGGAGCATTATTTTGAAGACGTCCTTGAGGCCGCCCGCTTGATAGAGGGTCAATGCTTGAAAGACATAATGTTCAAGTGAGGTGTATGAGAATTGTAAAAGACAATTTTATAGTTAATCTATTTTTATATGTTGCTCAAAAAGCTTGTGTTCCTCCTGTGCGTCCGTTTCAATATAATCTGAATGTTTTCCAGTCGCCGGCTTCAACCCCCTCGTAGGAAGTATGGGGGTGTTCGGAAAAGCATTTGATCACTCTTGACCCAACGTCTTGGTCCATGAAGGAGGTGATAATGGGGTGAACCAGGCAATCAGACTATAGGGTGTTCACACTTTCACATAGCCGTAGGAGTTTTATAGGGGGGGGCTACGATATAGCCCCTGGTATGCGTACGGCTTATTCCAATATGGTGCGTTACATATATGACCTAAAAAAGGGGTCCTTCATGTAATATAGAGGGAATCGCGATAGATTCTGATAAGTCATCGAGCGGTTGACCAGCTCTCGCAGCATCATGACAGTCGGTTTTCGACTTTCTCTACTGAGGTGCTTGACCAAATGAACCGGAAGCACAATCGCAGCAGTTCTCCCTTTTCTACCCTAGCCGATAGAGCGGAACATAAGGCCAAACTCGCAACGCCGAAGTACGCTGTAAAAGCTGTTCAGACTTTGTTGGCAACTCATTTGTTCGCATACCGAGCCGTTAGAAAGTTAAGCCGGGGTATATCTGTGAAACAACCATAGGAGGCGTATTCATTTGTTGAAAGACGCGGATGATTAATTCGGATAGTGTTTACTAGGACCTGAGCGATATGCCAATGATTACTTGATAAATATAAAGGCCACAACCCCGGCTATTTGATATTCCCTGGGTCGTTGGCGAAGGAAAAATGCATGTTACATGCTCGAAAAAGAGTGCCGTCTACAAAAAGTTATTTTGGACGTCATGTCGCACGTCTGCGCCACCTGTCCTCGGTGAGGGGAATCCTTGATGGAAGTAGCCCCTTAGGTGAGTGTACGGATCCGAACTCCTATGGAGTCAGTTTAGATGTTTGTCCTTTGCGTCACCTGTTTTTACGAGATAATAAAGAAAGAAAAAGGAAAGTAGGTAAAAATGTTACGGGAATGCTTGCAGGCTTGTCCGTATTGTGTTTCCGCCACTGCCGTGGTATCTTACGTGCGTACTGATGTATGCACGGTACAAATTTTGCAGGTATATGAGGTGGGCGGCGGAAGCCAAAATGCTATTTCCGCTCGATGATTGATCCATCCTCGGGGGAAATTGCTTCTGGCCCCCATTATTTGGTTGGTGAACCTCTCCATCGTCCCTATCTCCTGGCGGCCTCCTCCCCTTATGTTCGGCATTGAGATTACCGGCCTGCTTGAATACCCAACAACTTCTGTCGGTATCATTAGCTGGTTTATCGGGGTGTCCGTTAATCTGGCCGGGTTGGTCCAATATCCTGTGTTGGCTGGATGGTTCGTCTCGGTTTGCCTTGAATGGCTTTTTCCGTTAACCTGGTTTGGGATTGCTGAATTCGGCGTTGACCGTTGTGTTGCATGATATTTCATTATCATTGCGACTGTTGTGTTTTCTTCATCGTGGCTTGCCATTACCGTGTGGGATTTCGGAAGTGCCTGAGTCACTGGCGCTGTTGCCCTACGAGCGAGCCAGCTATCTTCTCCCACGCAAAAGCGAGTCGTTAGAGCGGTACGGGCTGTCATGGATTTAGGTCCTTCTTGACCGAGGTTGCTTGCAAGCCACTCATCTCGGACGCTGTGTTTGAAGGCCGCAAGGGCTTCCGTGTCCGGACAGTCGATGATTTGGCTCTTTTTAACTAAGAACCTAGTCCAGAGCTTCTTGGCTGACTCTCCGGGCTGCTGGACAATGTGACTTAAGTCATCGGCGTCCGGTTGTTGGACATATGTTCCTTGGAAATTGTCGTGAAAGGCGTCTTCCAAATCTTCCCAACTGCCAATAGAATTTTCCGGCAGACTGTTTAACCAGTACCGAGCTGGTCCCTTGAGTTTTAGTGGTAGGTATTTGATGGCATGAAGGTCATCTCCGCGGGCCATGTGGATATGGAGGAGGAAATCCTCGATCCATACCGCGGGATCAGTTGTCCCATCGTATGATTCGATATTCATGGGTTTGAACCCTTCTGGGAATTCATGCTCCATTACTTTGTATGTTAAGCAAAAAGGGTGTGCGGCGCCTCTATATTGGGCCACACAGCGACGTACCTCGGATGGAGTCCATTTGTGGTTTTCGGCCCGGGCGTGGCTAGGTTTGTCACGTCCGAATAGGTAGCGATCGTCGCGTGTCGAGGCACGTCCTCGCGATCCGTAGATCGATCTTGCGTGTCCTGCTCTCCTGTCCAAGTCCTGTCGGAGGTTGTATTTACAACCCCGAGCCATTTTATTCTCGCCTTTATGGTGAGGTGGTGGTCTGGTGTTCGGCCTGAGTTGCCACTTTATCCGGACCAAGTTGTGCTCCACCTGCCGCATTGTGCAATGATGGTATGGGCTCCAGTGCCTCATCATCGAACTGAGGTAGCAATCTACGCTTCGGGTCGCTTTTGGCTGAGCCACTAAGGTTGTATTCTTTGGCGGCCAGGACTTCGGTCCATCTATCATTCAACAGATCTTGGTCGGCTTGAAGCTGCAGCTGCTTCTTTTTCAGCCTCCTTGTAGTGGCTATTATCCGGTGTTGGAAGCGCTCCTGCTCGAGAGGTTCCTCAGGCATGATGAAATCCTCATTGCCAATGCTCTCCTCTTCCTTGGAGAGCGGAAGATAATTAGTGTCCTCCGAGTCTCCATGTATGGCATGTTCATCAGGGCTAACTTTCCCATTATCACGTTCCCCCTGTTTGGAGGTTACCTTGACGGGGTCATCATTATTTTCGGCAGCGTCCACCATGTATACGCCGTAGGAAGAAGTGGCCGTCCATGGTCAAGTGAATGGCGGGTTTTGGCCTTGCTCCTTGTCGGCATCGTCGTCCGTAAGTACGATGTCTTCAAAGCCATAGTCAAGCATGTCGGTTGAATCCTCGACAGTGGCTATGAAGTGGGTGGCGGGTGGGAAGCAAAATTCTCGGTTATCAGCCCCTAGTCCTAACCGAACAGAGTTTGGCTGTGAGTCCCCCACCAAGGACAGGCTCTTTAATGAGTTTAGCACATCACCCAAAGGCAAATGCTGGAAGATGTCTGCGGCGATGAACTCGAAGATCGATAAACGATCAAGTTCGGTATCCGCGGACTCGCATGGTTCGAAACTTATACACAGAGAAGAGTCCGGAGTTCTGGTGACATGAGTATTGCGTGAGATTAAGTCCATGTGCGGCTCCAACGCTGGAGAATCTGTGGCCTCCATGGTGTGGTTGAACCTCCAATCCTTGGATGTTGAAGTGTGCTCTGGATTTAAGGCCGGAACGATCGCAGAAGCTATCTCCTGGATGCGGTCTAACAACGGATTTAGGTCATGTTCGTCAAGGTGACCGGGAGCGGTCGCCGTGGTCTCTAATCTGGCAAAGATCAAATCTCCACGGATGTTCGCAACATAGTTCAAACTCCCAAATCTGACCTGATGGCCAGGGGCGTAGCTATCGATCTGCTCTAGGTGGCCAAACGAGTTGGCCCATAGTGCGAAGCCGCCGAACACGAAGATCTGTCCGGGGAGGAAGATTTCTCCTTGGACAGCATCACTATCGACGATTGAAGTGGCCATCAGACCATTCGTCGACGACATAGTGGAACTCATAATGAAAGCACCAATGTAGGTGTCAAAACCGGCGGAGCTCGGGTAGGTGGTCCCGAATTGTGCGTCTTCGGTCGATGGTAACAGGAGACAAGGGACACGATGTTTACTCAGGTTCGGGCCCTCTCTATGGAGGTAATACCCTACGTCCTGCTTGATTAATATTGATGAATATGAGTATTACAAGAGTTGATCTACCACGAGATCGTAATGTCTAAACCCTAGAAGTCTAGCATATATTACTATGGTAATGAATATATCTCCCCTCTCTGGACTAAGTCCTTCGGTTTATATAGGCACCTGGAGGATCTAGTGTTACACAAGGTCGGTTACAGAGAAAGGAATCTACATATTTAGTCACCAAGCTTGCCCTCCATGCCGAGGAGAGTCCCATCCGGACATGGGTGCAGTCTTCGGTCTTCGTAACTTCACAGCCCATCAGTGCGGCCCATGGCTAGCAGGCCGGACGCGCGAGGACCCCTTAGTCCAGGACTCCCTCACCCGCCGCCTGCAGGCCATACCAACAGACCATCGTGGGAGCATGGCTATCTCTACCATGATGATGTCACGAGCCGTGTGGCAACAGTGCTGCGCTGAGCGAGGGATGTCCGCCTGGTATGCTTCACTGTGGCAACGTTCAGCCCTGGATTCGGGGGTGGCAGGCTGCACTGTAGCCACACCCCATCTCGTCGTTGTAATGAGGTGCTAACTTTGAGGTATTGAGGGGCTGCCTGCTAGGAGTCATCCCACCTCGTTGCCGCCTTCTAGCAGCCGGCCGCTTGGACCACCCCGCCCCAAGAAGGAGGTCCTTTGTCTTTGATGCTTGAGGGTAGCAACCGACCCCGATGTCTTGAAATACCATGGGGGGTTAATGAGGCTACCCGTGGTCATTTACTCCAACAAAAATGACTTAGAGTTCCCAACACTTTCCATGCTAGATATATCATAGGTAGTTTCCAAACATAAAATAAAGTTTATTCCTTTTTCCACCATACTTTCACTTTCCATGGCTAACCGTATCCACGGGTTCCTTCCACACCAACACTTTCCAAGAAACTTTTTATTTGACAACATAAAGTAAATTCATTTTTCATTTCAAGATTGTGCATCCCTAATAACTTTGCCTTACTCTCATGCAATAACAAGTGAATAAACACTCATCGTGAGAATAACACATATACATTGGAAAATAATAACCACCCCTCACCGCTCCGCGAGCAGAACGAACACACAAAATGGAAGTTTATTTTGAAAATTAGAGATGTGATGTCTACTACGCAACTTTATTCTTATAGACACGTGTTGGGCCTCCAAACGCAGAGTTTTGTAGGACAGTAGAAATTTTCCCTCAAGTGGATGACCTAAGGTTTATCAATCTGTCAGAGGTGTAGGATGAAGATGGTTTTTCTCAAACGACCCTGCAACCAGGTAACAAAGAGTATCTTGTGTCCCCAACACACCCAATACAATGGAAAATTGTATAGGTGCACTAGTTCGGCGAAGAGATGGTGATAAAAGTGTAATATGGATAGTAGATATTGGTTTTTGCAATATGAAATTATAAAAACAACAAGGTAACTAATAGTAAATGGGCACAAGAATGGTGTTGCAATGCTTGAAAACAAGGTGTAGGGTCCGTACTTTCGCTAGTGCAATCTCTCAACAATTCTAACATAGTTGGGTCATATGATTAGCCCTCAAAGTGTAACAATGAATCACTCCCGAGTTCCTATTAGCGGAGAACAAAAGATAGGAATTCTTTGTAGGATATGAAGGCACCTCAAAGCTATTCTATCCGATCGATCTATTCAAGAGTTCGTACTAAAATAACACAAAGCTATTGTTTCTGTTCGATCTATCCAAGAGACTCTAATTGGCTTCCCGAGGGAGGCGATCAGAGGATCAAAAGAAATTCCCAGGGACTGACCTGATTAATTGGAACACAGGCGGTGACTTCTCCGGAGACTGCCCAAACTATAGAAGTTGCACATTTGCAACATAAGATTGATGACGTGGATAATGATATCATGCTTATCAACATGCGACTTGACAAGGTGCAAGGTATATATTCGGCGTAGTCCCTTCATATACATTTTTGTGATATAAGCGTGACGCTAAAAGTTATATACTGGAATATGCATGGCCGCAGATGGTGCTGTCGTCGTTGAATTTCTTCGGGCAGAGCTGGCCCGGGCCAAGGAGCAGGCCCGGTTTAGTAATGCGGCTGCCGAAAAGGCATCGGCTGGGCTAAAATCCAAACAAGCTGCTTGGCGCCAAGACGAGGAGAAGATATCCACGATGGCGCTTGAGGGAGTCCTGGATTAGGCGGTCCCCGGACAGCCGGACTATATCCTTTGGCCAGACTGTTGGACTATGAAGATACAAGATTAAAGACTTCGTCTCGTGTCCGGATGGGACTCTACTTGGGGTGGAAGGCAAGCTAGGCAATATGGATATGGATATCTCCTCCTTTGTAACCGACCTTGTGTAACCCTAACCCTCTCTAGTGTCTATCTAAACCGAAGGGTTTTAGTCCGTAGGACAACAACCACAACATACAATCATACCATAGGCTAGCTTCTACGGTTTAGCCTCTCTGATCTCATGGTAGATCTACTCTTGTACTACCCATATCATCAATATCAATCAAGCAGGATGTAGGGTTTTACCTCCAGCAAGAGGGCCCGAACCTGGGTAAAACATTGTGTCCCCTGCCTCCTGTTACCATCCGGCCTAGACGCACAGTTCGGGACCACCTACCCGAGATCCGCCGGTTTTGACACCGACATTGGTGCTTTCAGTGAGAGTTCCGCTGTGCCGTCACCATCAGGAAGGATGCCTCATCCCGTCTTTAAAGACGGCACTGTTGCTAAGGGAGCTTTGGCTATCGGCCAAACTCTCCGGCTAGGTGGTTTTCTTATGACCGCATGTTCGGCCGTTGCGCCGACGATGACTTCTCGGGTCCTCGAAAGCAATCTTCATGTCAACTCAGAACTCGTCGAGCAGTTAGATCCAATGGAGCTCTCTTCCCTAAACGAGCTCTTGGATCGCGTTGCCGACCTGGGAGTCGCTACATACTACGATCAAATTGGGCCTAAACCCGATCTGAGAGAGATCAACTCTCCCCAAATCACCCATCACATTGCAGTGGTAGAGGAACAATGCGGAACCCTTCATCTATCTTAAGGACTAGCTATGTCCGGATTCCCGATCCCTCCAAGACGGAAACCCACGGAGCGGAGGACATCACTCAAGACCTGAACCTAGAGTTAGGCAGCGGGCTAGATTTATAGGAAAACATCCAAGAATCCAAACTTCCGAGTTTGAAACTCTTTGGCCATTGAGTCTCAGATTGGGTGAGGATTCGGGTTCAATTACACCCACCCACCCAAACATAAGCGATCTATCCCAAATTAGGCAAGAGCCAGAAGAAACAGTACACCATTACTGGGCCAGATTCCTCCTGGTCATGAACAGGATAAAGGACTGCCGTGAGGAAGACACAATTTCATTCTTCTGCAATAATTGCACGGACAAGGGAATCCTCAACGCCATAAGTCGCCGCGAAATTACACGCTTTGCCGACTTGGTGTCCATAGTACGGAAGTACTATGCGATGGAAAGCGCCTGGAAAACCGAAATAAAATTTTGGGATAATCCGGCCCTGAATACAAACCCAGTCCGAAATAAAAGGGTGCATTATCACAATACACCCGGGTTAACTACCAAAAAGCAAAAGCCCTCTACGGGGCAAGGAACTGTACTGGAGGGATGGCTCAACGGACCCTGCAAAATTCATAGTACAGCGGATGCAATACCAACGCACAACCTTAGAGCGTGTTGGATACTCCAGCAGGTGGCCAAAAGTGGTGAGGATCTACTCCTCCCAAATACCAAAGAGCACCATCCCGTGGACAACAATACGGCATTAACGGTCTTTGAGACCGTCGCGTCAAATAATAGACGCAAGCGAACACTCTGCAGCACGGCCAAACTCTGCCATGTAGCAGCAATAAATCCTTGGAGTGACACGGCTATTACCTTCAATGCCAGTGACGAACCTAAATTCCTAACAGCCCAAGCACCAGCCGCACTGGTCCTCAGTCCAATCGTGGATGGCTTTCGACTCACCAAGGTACTCATGGACGGCGGCAGCAGATTAAACCTCATCTATGAGAAAACTCTTCAAAAGATGGAAATAGACTGGAGCCGCATTCAGCAAATTAGCACAACCTTTAGAGGAATTATCCCCAGTTGGGAAGCATGTTGTGCTGGGAAAATCACACTAGATGTGGTATTCGGCACGCTGGGTAATTGCAGGTCCGAAGAAATTACATTCCAAGTGGCCCCGTTCAGTAGCGGATACCACTCTCTATTAGGGCGGGAGGCATTTACAATCGCCAAGCCATACCCCATTACGGGTACATGAAGCTCGAAATTCCCGGGCCCAACGGAATCATCGCTCTTGCTAGTGATCCGGACATAGCACTCCGCGCCGAAAATAAGACAGCCGCACTGGCGCTCGAGGCACTTTCGGAAGCCCTAGCGGCCGAGGAACTAACTGCGCTGCGCTCCACGGTGAACAGGCATGACGTCATACTCGATAAAAGATCCAAGTCCACCTCCTTTAAACCGGCGGACGAAATAGTCAAATTCCAAGTCCATCCAATGGACCCTATAAAAACAGCTTCCATCGGGGCCCAATTAAACCCTGATATCGACGCCGCACTACGAGAGTTCCTATGCGAGAATTGCGTCATTTTTGCCTGGCACCCTTCAGACATGCCAGGAATCCCACGCAGGCTGGCCGAGCACAGCCTAAATATCCTAAAAGGATTCAAGCAAGTCAAGCAGGCTCTTCGGTGTTTCTCCGAACCTAAGAGACAAGCCATGGGAGAGTAACTACCAAGCTATTGGAGGCCGGATTCATCAGAGACATAAAACATCCGGACTGGCTAGCGATCCTGGTGATGGTCCCGAAGAAGGACAAATCCTGGCGCTTGCTCGTCGATTTTAAGGACCTTAACAAGGCCTGCCCAAAGGATGCCTTCCCCCTCCCCCGCATCGTTCAAATCATCGATGCTACCGCAGGACACGATTCATTGTGTTTCCTCGACGCATACTCCGGCTACCATCAAATTAAAATGGCAGAGCCAGACCAAGCCGCAACAGCATTCATCACACCATATGGCCCATTCTGCTTCAACACAATGCCCTTTGGGCTCAAAAACACCGGCGCAACATATCAACGCATGATTCAAACATGTCTGGCAAACCAGATCGGCAAAACAGTGGAAGCATACGTAGATGACGTGGTCGTGAAAACCAAGCATGTCGAATCTCTAGTAGACGACTTGTGAGGCTCACATTCGATAACCTCCGAACATATGACATCAAGCTCAATCTGGAAAAATGCATTTTCGATGTACCAGCCGGAAAGCTCCTGGGATTCATTGTCTCCAGTAGAGGTATTGAAGCTAAACCGGCCAAAATCCGACCGTTGTCACAGTTGGCTACCCCAATAGAGCTCAAACAAATCCAGAAGCTAACTGGATGCGTGGCGGCTCTAAGCCGCTTTATCTCCCACTTGGGAGAAAAGGCCTTACCCCTTTATCGCCTCCTTCGGCGCACCGAACAGTTCGAGTGGACGGACGCGGCCACTGCCGGATTGGAAGAAATAAAGGCCTTTTTGGCAACCAACCCTATCCTGGCCGCACCAAACATCGGCGAACCAATGATGTTGTATATTGCAGCAACTCATCAAGTTGTAAGTGCGGTGCTCGTTGTCGAACGGGAAGCGGACGGACACAAATTCCCTCTTCAAAAGCCGGTATACTATGTATCCACTATCCTCACTCCATGCAAATCACGGTACCCGCATTACCAAAAAATAGCATATGTGGTATTCATGGCATCACGGAAACTGCGACACTACTTTCAAGAGTGTTCTATTACAGTAGCCTCGGAAGTGCCACTTAATAATATTATCAACAACCGCGATGCTACGGGAAGGATTGCCAAATGGGCCATTGAGCTCCTCCCATTCGACATAACATACAAACCTCGCCGAGCCATTAAATCGCAAGTACTGGCCGACTTCGTCGCTAAATGGACGGAGGCCGAACTCCCTAAAGAGTCCGGCGCAAACTCCAATTGGATCATGCACTTCGATGGTTCCAAAATGTTGGCTGGTCTAGGGGCTGGCGTCGTCCTGACATCCCCAACTGGAGATACCGTTCAGTACATACTGCAAATATTGTATACAGATTCCAACAATGCAGCCGAATACGAAGCTCTGATGCATGGTCTTCTGATGGCAGTCTCCATGGGCATTCAACGCCTGGAGGTGCGTGGGGATTCAAACCTCGCAATACCCCAAATAAACGGAGATTTTGACTCCAAGGATCCAAAAATGGCGGCCAATCAAAACGCCGTCCTCAAAATGTCAGCTCGGTTCGAGGGACTCGAATTTCACCACGTGGCTTGGGAAAACAATCAGGCGGCGGATATCCTCGCCGGCATCAGCGCAAAACGTGACGCGGTCGCTCCCAACATATTTCTGGAAAGGTTCTTCAAGCCATCCGTAGAATGGGAAGGGGACACCGATAACAACAGTCCGGACCCGGCCAAAATAACCGATACTGAACTCTCTGACACAATCGGAGGCTCCACCACCGAAATAACACCTTCAGCCCACGAATTAATGGCCATTCTTGCCCCATGGACAGAACCATTCGTGGCCTACCTAACTAGACAGGAACTTCCGGAGGACCAAAATGAGGCACGCCGCATAGTGCAGCGATCCAAGGCCTACAGGGTCCGTGAGGGAGAGTTCTACAAGAAAAGCACTACCGAAACCCTTCAAAGGTGCATCTCCGAAGAGGAAGGGCAGAATCTTTTGGCAGAAATTCACGCCAGAATCGGCGGTCATCACGCTGCAGCCCGGGCTCTTGTAAGCAAGGCCTTCCGTATGGGATTCTATTGGCCAACGGCCCGGGCAGATGCACAATACTTGGTCCAACGTTACGCCGGTTGCCAACTCTTCGCAAATCAAAGCCACATGCCGCCCACCGCCCTCCAAACAATCCCCATTACATGGCCCTTCGCGGTCTGGGGCTTGACATGGTTGGACCCCTTAAAGGGGGAACCCACAAGAAAAAATACTTATTAGTCATGGTGGATAAATTCACCAAATGGATAGAGGCTAAACCGGTTAAAACAACCGAATCCGGACCGGTGATAGATTTCATATACGGGGTTGTACACCATTACGGCATCTCCCAGAGCATCATCACTGATAATGGCACGAACTTCATGGCCAACAAGGTAAAACTCTGGTGCAGCAAAATGGGCATCAAGGTCGATTATGCTTCAGTCTATCACCCACAAACCAACGGTCAAGTCGAACGAGCAAACGGTCTTATAATGAGCGGCATTAATCCCAGATTAGGGCATTCCTTAACGGAGTCTGACACGCACTGGGTAGAGGAGCTCGACTACATACTCTGGGGACTGCGGACCACGCCGAATAGTAGTACCGGATATACACCGTTTTTTATGGTATACTGCGCAGAGGCAGTCTTGCCCTGTGACATAATTCATGACTCAGCTCGAGTGCGCATGTACGAAGAAAGAGAAGCCGAGGTCGATTGGCAGGACAGTCTGGACACCTTGGAGGAAGAGCGCGACGTAGCCAAAGCCCGTTCCGCATTTTACCAGCAACAGGCTCGCAGATACCAAAGAAGAGAAGTACGGGCCAAAACTTAGAACGTTGGCGAACTAGTTCTACGCCAACCGGATAAGAAAAAGAACAAGCTCGAGCCCAAATGGGAAGGTCCCTTCATTATCGACCAAGTTCTGATCGGTGGAGCGTACCGACTGCGGGATGCATCCACTTGTACTAGTGCCTCCATTTTCTGCATATGCATCACCTGTCTTGTTTCCCTTTCTTTCTTTTTCTTATTATTCCTCTAGGCCTTCAAGGGTCACCATGTGCCTCACTTGTACATTACAGATGCTCTAGCCGCACTCTCCATACTTGGGGGCTTCTTTCACAGAAGCTTAAATTATTTACCTAGGCCTCACGCCCAACACATGTGTTATACTTCTGCATGTACCTTTTTTCACCATTATATGCATTGATATGACTTAAGTTTTGGCCAAGCTGGGTTGCCTAGCTCTTGTATTTATGCCTTACATTCCCGTTAATTTGGCTAGGGCATAAGGGGAGCACCTCTGCGATTGTTACTGCTGGGTCAGCCGGATGTGTACCTCAGACTGGGTGAAGCCCAAAGCTAGCGTTCTTAAGGGAATATTCGGTCGGTGAACAAAAGATGACTTTTATTTATTATCCATATCTGCCCCCAGATGCTTTTTCTGCACTTCTAATCGCAGTCCAGACATGCACTTTAGGGCATGCTTACCCAGGGAAAGGAACCCTTAACGGAACTATTCTCCCTGAAAGATGTTTCTTACTACCCATGTAATATAACATAACTAGTTGGGCACTTGTCTGATAAAGCACTAATGACCCCTACGCCTGGTCTCCACACATACCCCGGTTCTTATATAACTAAGCGGGTATTCGGATTCACTCCGGACTATCGGGCCCAGAGGTTGAAGCGAAAAGGTCCGCAACGACAAATGATCTACAATCCGGCTAGAAGGCATTATACATGTCACTTTAATTACATAGTCATACAGACTGACTAAAGTCCTCTTCTATACCATCCAACAGGCGGTCTAGCTTGCAATCCTGTTGGGAATACTTTGCGGCTAATTCTACTTGCCAATAAACTAAGGTAACGGGGATCTCTTTTCCGTCGGGCCCCACAGGTCCGACCTCGGCCATGTGATTTGGGTCTGCCTTGGTATACCGAGTCTTCACCATGGCCCAGGCCTCTCTGGCACTCTGTCGTCAGGCCTTTATCTTCCATAATCGGAGGCGCCGCCGTGCTCCCTTGAGCTTCTTCGTAAGCTCTGCAACGCCCTCTGGCAAGGAGACAGATGGCCACAAAGCCTAGGGTGACAGAAGGTGAAGATTGGGATTGCCAAGAGTCAACCCAAGTACAAGTGATATCGCCTTGATGACAAGGATAATCTTTTCTTTGAGGATCATATTATTGTGCCTAAAGGTGACCTTCGTAAAGTTATTATGAATGAGGCTCACAATTCACTCCTCTCCATCCACCCTGGTAGTACGAAGATGTATCAGGACCTCAAGCAGGCTTATTGGTGGACTCGAATGAAGCGTGAGATCGCTAAATTCGTGAATGAATGTGATGTCTGCAGAAGAGTGAAGGCAGAACACCAAAGACCATCTGGTCTCCTCCAACCTCTTGCCATTCCAGAATGGGAGTTTGACCACATTGAGATGGACTTCGTGACTGGGTTTCCAAAGTCCAAGCGTGGCAATGATGCTATATTCGTTGTCATCGACAAACTCACTAAAGTGGCTCACTTTCTACCTATCAAAGAGTCTATCACTGTAGCTCAATTGGTGGAGCTGTATACCTCTCGGATTGTCTCTCTGCACGGCATTCCACAGTTGATCTCTTCAGACCGTGGCAGCATCTTTACCTCCAAGTTTTGGGATTCTTTTCAGAAGGCCATGGGCACCAACATCCGCTTCATCACAGCTTTTCATCCTCAAACTAGCAGTCAAGTCGAGCATGTCAATCAGATTCTTGAAGATATGCTCAGGGCTGGCGTTATCTCCTTCGGTTTGAAGTGGGAAGATTGTCTTCCTTATGCTGAATTCTCCTACAACAACAGTTTTCAAGCAAGTTCGGCCAAGGCCCCATTTGAAATTCTGTATGGCAGGAAGTGCCGTACCCCTCTCAACTGGTCTGAAACCGGTGAACGTCAACTTCTTGGAAATGACTTAATCACAGAGGCATAAGAAATGTGCAAAGTCATTCGAGATAACCTAAAAGCAGCCCAATCCCGCCAGAAGAGCTACTATGACACTAAGCACCGTGATTTGGCTTTCGAGATCGGAGACCATGTTTACCTCCACGTCTATCCAATGACAGGTACTCGTCGCTTCGGTATCAAAGGGAAGCTTTCCCCTAGATACGTGGGTCCTTTCAAGATCGTCAGCAAGAGAGGCGATCTCGCCTATCAACTCGAGCCTCCTCCCAACTTTGCAAATGTGCACGACGTGTTCCATGTCTCTCAGCTCTGCAAGTGCTTCAAGACTCCTTACCACACTGTTAACTTCGAAGATATTGATCTCCAAGAAGACCTTTCTTATCGTGAGCACCCCGTGGCTATTCTTGAAGAGACTGAACGCAAGACTCGCAATAAGTCAATAAAATTCCTCAAAGTCAAGTGGTCACACCATTCCGACCGTGAAGCCACCTGGGAACGCGAGGATCACCTCCGGTTTGAGTACCCGGCGTTCTTCCAGTCCTAGATCTGGGGACGAGATCCTTTCGTAGTGGCGGAGTGTTGTAACACCCCGGATGTAATTTATCTTATATGTACTCCAACTCTTGCCATTTTCCGGCGCTAAGTTATTTTATTTCCTCGGGTTCGGGTTTTTGTCTCTGTGTGTTGTTGCCTTTTTCATGCATCTCATATCATGTCATCATGTGCATTGCATTTGCATACGGGTTCGTCTCATGCATCCGAGCATTTTCCCTGTTGTCCGTTTTGCATTCCGGCGCTCCTATCTCCTCCGGTAGTCCTTTCTACCTCTTTTCGTGTGTGGGGGTTAAACATTTCCGGATTGGACCGAGACTTGTCATGTGGCCTTGCTTTACTACCGGTAGACCCCCTGTCATGTTTCATGCCATTTGGACTTCGTTTGTTACTCCAACGGTTAACCGAGGGACCGAGAAGGCCTCGTTTGTGTTGCAGCCCAACACCCTTCCAATTTGTCCCAAAACCCACCTAAACTCTATCCATCGTATCGGTTGTTCGATGACGATCGCGTGGCCGCAAACCGCACCTCATTTGGACTCTCCTAGCTCCCTCTATGCCTATATATAGATCCCCTCTTCGAAATCTCGGGTCTCCTTCCCTAAAACCCTAAAAATCTACCCCGCCGCCGCCGGATAATGTCCGTTTTCAGCCGGACAAGACGCGCCGCTGCCCCGAGCCACTAGGGGCCGCCACGTGTCCTCCCCACCGGCGCCACCGCGCGCGGCCCGCCCAACCCGCGTAGGGCCCCCGCGGCCCAGATCAGCGCGTCGCCGCCCGTCTCCCTCATCCCGCGCGCCCGCTTCTTCTTCGACGAGCGTCGGCCGCCTCCCTGCTCAGGCCGCCGCGCACCATCGCCGACTCATCGCCGATCACCTCGCCAAGCGTGCACCGCGCCGCCCCGAGGCTTCGGGTGCTGCCCCACCTCGCCGCACCGCGTCCCCGTGGCCGGATCCGGTCCCCGGAGAGCTCCGCCGCCTCCTCCACGCCCTACTCCGGCCGAACCCCGGCGAACCCCGACGCTCCGGTGACTACAGTTTTTCCGGCAAGGCTCGATCAGATCTAGATCCGCACGGCTACAGTAAACCCTAGCGAGGGTTGACTTTCTCTCCACTCCCCTTAAATTTTGGCATTTTTCATCGTGCTATAACTTTGCATCCGTAACTCCGATTTGAGCGTGTAGCATATCAAAATGTTCGGCTCATAAAGTACATCATTTCATCTCATTGCATAATTTTCATTTGAGCTAATCTTGGTGCCCGAAATGCTATTGGAAGAGGGCTATTTGAGATAATTGTCTGATCTGCTGCATCAAATAGCTATTTGTCATTTTTGCCATGATTAATGTGTGCATGATATGCTCCTGAGTTCTACATGAGTTTTGTTATATGCCATGCCATCTTTACAGAGGTGCTTTCCATGTATTTTTGTGATGTGTGTGGTGACTAGAACAAGTTTGCAAAATAGTGCATTCGTTAATGCTGATTTCAGGGACTTAGAATTTCTCTAAGTCCTTGATCTGTTTTTGTCAATATGCCATATGTTCATGTTGTTTCCTAGTGATTCGTGCCTCTTTTGAGGATGATCAGTAAGGACGATTTGTTAGCATTGTGGTGCTCTATCCATCCATGTATTTGTTTGCAATTACGGAGCACCCTAGCTTCAGTCTATCGAGCTCTACTTTTGCTATTTCGTGAATCCTGGCAGGTTGTTGACTCGTTAGCGATTTTGCCGAGGATGTTGCTAGTGATCCGTGCATGCTATGTTGTTGTTCTTGCCATTTCTAGCTTTTATAATATGTACTCTTGATGGTTGTATGCTTAGTTTGTCATGCCATGCTCTGTAGTGAGTGCATCGAGCTCGTGAACATGCCTACTCGTTAACAGATTTGCATGCTCCAGTTTTTCACCAAGTCTGTAATCTGATTATGTTTTTGCCATGTTCACATGCTTGCAATTGTATTTTCTGATCTCTTTTGGCTCAAGGTCACTAAGGGACTTTTGTTAAGTGATTTGAGTAGCTTCATGTCATGCCTTTTTTGCCATGTTAAGTTCTTGTAGCATATAGTTTTCATGCTCCAAAGTGTGCTACCTGATGTTAAATTCTAGACTTGTGTTGATTTCACTAAGTCTGAAACCTGTTTATCATTTGCACTTTTGCCATGCTTGTTTGAACCTGTTAATGGATGAATTGGCCATAGCTCAGTGTTCATCTTTTTTCAATCATCATGAGTGGATCCCTGCCATGTATTTTTTTGTCATGTTTGAGTGCTGTAGCATAATTATCTTGATGCATTTAGATGGCTACTTGCTGTTTATCGCAGACCGGTGCCATATTTGTTTTGCTTGCCATTTCCAAACCGTACATCCGATTCCGGTGATCTTTATATCGATTTCAACCGAAATCACCTCACCTTTCTAGTGGCACTCTTGGATTTCCATGTTGAGGCCAGGTTCAATCATTCCTTGTCAAATCTTGCATATGCATCACATATCGCATCCCGCATAACATACCTTGTTTGCATCATATTTGTTTGAGCTTTGCACGTGGTTGATTGTGTTCCTTTTGCTTGTTTGTCTTGTTTGGGTAGAGCTGGGAGACGAGTTCGCTAACGAGGAGCCCGTTGAGTGTGCGTACGAGGATCAAGTCAACTCTGACAACTTTGCAGGCAAGATGATCATACCCTCGAAATCACTTCTATCTTTGCTTGCTAGATGCTTACTCTTTTGCTTTGTCTATGCTATGATGCCTACCACTTTCTTATCATGCCTCCAAAATTTCCATGTCAAACCTCTAACCCACCATGTCCTAGCCAACCGTTGATTGGCTCTGTTACCGCTTTGCTCAGCCCCTCTTATAGCGTTGCTAGTTGCAGGTGAAGATTGGAGATTGTTCCTTGTTGGAACATTGTTTATTGTGGGATATCACTATGTTATCTTGTTATCTTAATTCATCTATATACTTGGTAAAGGATGGAAGGCTCGGCCTTTTGCCTAGTGTTTTTTTCCACTCTTGCCGCCCTAGTTTCCGTCATATCGGAGTTATGTTCCCGGATTTTGCGTTCCTTACGCGGTTGAGTGATAATGGGAACCCCTTGACAGTTTGCCTTGAATAAAACTCCTCCAGCAATGCCCAACCTTAGTTTTACCATGTGTCACCTAGCCCCTTTTTCCCTTGGGTTTCCGGAGCCCAAGGGTCATCTTTATTTAAACCACCCTGGGCCAGTGCTCCTCTAACTGTTGGTCCAAACTAGAGCCCTGTGCAGCGCCCCTCGGGGAAACTCGAGGTTTGGTTTTAGTTGTATGGAGCGCTCATCTGAGTGTGCCCTGAGAACGAGATATGTGCAGCTCCTATCGGGATTTGTCGGCGCATTCGGGCGGTGTTGCTGGACTTGTTTTACCATTGTCGAAGTTTTCTTGTAGAACCGGGATGCCGAGTCTGACCGGAATGTCTCGGGAGAAGGTTTATCCTTCGTTGACCGTGAGAGCTTGTGATGGGCTAAGTTGGGACTCCCTTGCAGGGATTTGAACTTTCGAAAGCCGTGCCCGCGGTTATGGGAAGATGGGAATTTGTTAATGTCCGGTTGTAGATAACATGAACCTTAACTTAATTAAAATGAATGAACTGCGTGAGTAACCGTGATGGTCTCTTCTCGGCGGAGTCCGGGAAGTGAACACGGTGTTGGAGTAATGTTTGCCGTAGGTTGATTCTATAGTTCTTCGTTCGTGCTTGGCCTTCTCTTCTCGCTCTCTTTTGCGAACAGGTTAGCCAGCATATATGCTAGTCGCTTGCTGCAGCTCCACATATTACCTTGGCTTACCTATAAGCTTAAATAGTCTTGATCACGAGGGTGCGAGATTGCTGAGTCCCGTTGACTCATAGATTACTTCCAAAACCAGATGCAGGGACCGATGATTCCGTTCCAGATGATGCGCCTGAGCTCAAGTGGGAGTTCGACGAAGACTCACGCCGTTACTATGTGTCTTTCCCTGATGATCAGTAGTGGTGCCCAGTTGGGGCGATCGGGGCCATGTCGCTTGTTGGGGTTGATCTTTATTTTGGTACCGTAGTCCGACCATGAGTGTATTGGATGATTGTAATGTTATTCATGTATTTGTGTGATGTGGCGAGTGTAAGCCAACTATGTACCCCTTTTCCCCTATTATCTATTTACATGGGTTGTGTGAAGATTACCTTACTTGCGACATTGCTTTCAATGCGGTTATGCCTCTAAGTCGTGCTTCGACACGTAGGACATATAGCCGCATCGAGGGCGTTACACTGGGCTAGAGAAAAAACAGAGTTGCATATGATTTCTAGGTACTAGTTGTCTAAAATGTTGGCCTATCTAGTGTACTGTAGGAACCTGTTGTAATCCCGTCATATATACTGCATGTTGCTGTTGTTTACTGAAACCAAATAAATTATCTACATGAAACAGAGCTTAAAATTTGTGACGAAGATCACCATACTAGTATGAGGTGCCTTTTGCATTTCTCTGTTTGTGCTGCTATTACTATGGCATGCATTGTCTGTGTTTAAATTTTGTTTGCTGCTTCAGATCACTAAGGATTTTTGGTACCTTTTTATGTCTTGTGTACTAGTGCTAAAATCTTATAGCAAAATACATCTTTCTTTTGAATAACAGTATATGAGATTAGCAAGAAATTATATGGTTTGAATTTTGGCGCTGACCTTGTTCTCAATTATTTTGTAGACTGCTTTGAATGGGGGAAGAAGCTTAGAGAACTTCAATTAAATAGAAGAATTATCCATGATTTCATTGCTGTGAAGGTGATTGAGTTGGTGTTCTATACCAGTTCCTTATTTACTTTGATGGTTCTCTAGTCTGATTTCATTGCTGTTTGGCATCCTATGTATTTTTTGCTGCTAGTCTCAGAAATAATGCATGAATGGCATCAAAACTGCTTCATGCTATCTCTTGGGCAAAGTAGATGCTAGTTTGATGCAAGTCTCTATTTTTTGTTTCTCTCTCTTTGACATATTGCATTTTCTTTTTGAATGTGCAGGTTATTTGCATCATTTATTGATTAGGAGATGATGGTGATATTCTTTTGTTGCGGGGAACCTTTTAGATAAAGTGTATGTGCTTTGAACCTGCAACATACAGTTCCGTATAATGTTGTGTGAGATAAAAGTTATGTACTTGTGAACATAGGAAATATAAATGTTGGTCTGTCTAATGTTATGTGAGATATAGTTCTGTATAATGTTGTGTGAGAAAGTTTTCTATACATCTGTTATTACTGTGTGGAAGAAGTACTGTTACTATACTGATTTGAGAATATTGGTTGTAAATTAAAGAGGGCTTGGCCCACTATTGGATTGTAAAAAGGCCCTGTCCAGAATTTATATTGCACTCAATACTTGGGCTCTAAAAAGTCCATGGCCCAAACTATGTTGCACTTGTTTCTAAAAAGAGCAATATAAATTTCAGATTCCAAAAAGGTTGAGGCCCCAAAAAATGGATTGTAAAAGACTGCATCTTAGAAACAAAATTCCTAATTGTTGGGCCAGTCCCATGTAGCTAATAAAAGCACAGGAAAAAATACATTAAAAAGGCCGAATTGTTGGGCTAGGCCCATGTAGAAAATCGAATTGGACCGGGCTGATTTTTGTGCCACATCAGATTGCCACGTCGGATGCCTACGTGGCCTGAGAAGGCTGCTAGTGACCAAAACAAAACAGTTGGCATATTTTGGTCGTAAACGTCTACGACCTTCTCACAGAGAAGGTCGTTAATTTCAGTTTACGACCGCCAGCTTTTGACCTTCTTTTTTTGGTCAAAAAAAGGTCGCAAATGAAAAACATTGACCTTTCAGCGGCCAATAGTGAGGGTCACAAGTTGACATATTTCTTGTAGTGGCGGAGGGTCTCCCTCGACCAACAGGTGGTGCAAGGGATGATAAAGACATTACCCGGAGGTGATACTTCGGTGGCCTAGGGCCCGGGGACCAATAATGAAGGCCCCGAACAATCTGGTATACAGCCGAATACGAAGAAACAGATCCCTTCAAAGGGTGGCCGTACTCCTACGGCAGCCTCCGGAGACCCGGAGGCGCCGGATATCTTGTCGAACATGCTGCGGCAGGCGTCCGTCTTAGAGGAACATCGTACCTTGATGGGACGGTGTTCCAGAAGGTCCTGTCTGCGAAAAGCGGATTGAATGAGGCCTTTGTGCACCTGCTAAGAGGCTTCGAGGTTTGTACTGTAATATGTGCAATTGTGTTTTATTCACAAAATACACCTGTGTATAGATAGTAGTCCCTGAGACTATAATTGGCTCCCGAGCGAGGCGATCAGAGTATCAAAAGAAATTCCCAGGGACTGACCTGATTAATTGGAACACAGGCGGTGACTTCTCCGGAGACTGCCCGAACTATAGAAGTTGCAGATTTGCAACATAAGATTGATGACGTGGATAATGATATCGCGCTTATCAACAGGTGACTTGACGAGGCGCAAGGTATGTATTTGGGGCAGTCCCTTCACATACATTTTTTTGATATAAGCATGACGCTGAAAGTTATATACTAGAATATGCATGGCCAGAGATGGTGCTGCCGTCATTGAAATTTTTCGGGCGGAGCTGGCCCGGGCCAAGGAGCAGGCCCGGTTTAGTAATGCGGCTGCCAAAAAGGAATCGGCTGGGCTAAAAGCCGAACAAGCTGCTCGGCGCCAAGACGAGCAAAAGATATCCACGATGGCGCTCGAACTAAAAAATGCAGCCAGCCGTTGTGAACTTCTTGAGAAGGAAAATGAAGCCAAAACGGCTAAACTTGACAAGGCCTTACGAGAGGCGAGAGAAGCGCAGTCTAAATCCAGAGCAGCCCGTGAGGAGATCCGGCAAGCTGGGGAGATTGCGGCTAGTAAGCCCTTTTTACTACAGACTAAGTTCGGCGATCCGGACTAATGCTCAGCTTAACCAAGTGTGGAGTTCTCTGGATGAGTTTTTAGACTTGCCGAAGAGTTCTTCCGATGTGGTGCGGTTTTACCAGGCGCGAGAGGGGTATGCAACAGAGAAGCTTTTCTAGTCACAATGTTGCGCGTCAAAGCGCCCTCTATTGCTGAATGAATAAATGTCCCAATGGGCCGAGCTTCATAGGATATCCGGCACTGCCATGAAGAACATCATAATTTGGTTGTGGCCAACTGAGCCTGTTTCGAATAGCTACTTCGGCTTGGTGCAGCGGCTTGTTGATGTGGTGGCACGTATCGACATTATGAAGTGGTCGGTGTGCATTGAAGGTGCACGAATGGCCTTTGCCCGAGTCAAGACATTCTGGAAGAAGATGAAGGCCATCGATGTTTCGGCGAAGAGTGCACCCAAGGGCAATTACCGTTACGGACCGGAGCATTATTTTGAAGACGTCCTTGAGGCCGCCCGCTTGATAGAGGGTCAATGCTTGAAAGACATAATGTTCAAGTGAGGTGTATGAGAATTGTTAAAGACAATTTTATAGTTAATCTATTTTTATATGTTGCTCAAAAAGCTTGTGTTCCTCCTGTGCGTTCGTTTCAATATAATCTGAAAGTTTTCCAGTCGTCGGCTTCAACCCCCTCGTAGGAAGTATGGGGGTGTTCGGAAAAGCATTTGATCACTCTTGACCCAATGTCTTGGTCCATGAAGGAGGTGATAATGTGGTGAACCAGGCAATCAGACTATAGGGCGTTAACACTTTCAAATAGCCGTAGGAGTTTTATAGGGGGGGGCTACGATATAGCCCCGGGTATGCGTACGGCTTATTCCAATATGGTGCGTTACATATATGACCTAAAAAAGGGGTCCTTCATGTAATAAAGAGGGAATCGCGGCAGATTCTGTTAATCATCGAGTGGCTGACCAGCTCTCGCAGCATCATGATAGTCGGTTTTCGACTTTCTCTACTCAGGTGCTTGACCAGATGAACCGGAAGCACAATCGCAGCAGTTCTCCCTTTACTACCCTAGCCAATAGAGCGGAACATAAGGCCAAACTCGCAACACCGAAGTACGCTGTAAAAGCTGTTCAGACTTTGTTGGCAACTCATTTGTTCGCATACCGAGCCGTTAGAAAGTTAAGCCGGGGTATATCTGTGAAAAAACCATAGGAGGCGTATTCATTTGTGGAAAGACGCGGATGATTAATTCGGATAGTGTTTACTAGGACCTGAGCGATATGCCAATGATTACTTGATATATATAAAGGCCACAACCCCGGCTATTTGATATGCCCTGGGTCGTTGGCGAAGGAAAAATGCATGTTACATTCTTGAAAAAGGGTGCGGTCTACAAAAAGTTATTTTGGACCTCATGTCGCACGTCTGCGCCGCCTGCCCTCGGTGAGGGGAATCCTTGATGGAAGTAGCCCCTTAGGTGAGTGTACGGATCCGAACTCCTATGGAGTCAGTTTAGATGTTTGTCCTTTGCGTCACCTGTTTTTAAGAGATAATAAAGAAAGAAAAAGGAAAGTAGGTAAAAATGTTACGGGAATGCTTGCAGGCTTGTCCGTATTGTGTTTCCGCCACTGCCCGTGGTGTCTTACGTGCGTACTGATGTATGCACGGTACAAATTTTGCAGGTATATGAGGTGGGCGGCGGAAGCCAAACTGCTATTTCCGCTCGATGATTAATCGATCCTTGGGGGAAATTTCCGCCCCCATTATTTGGTTGGTGAACCTCTCCATCGTCCCTATCGCCTGGCGGCCTCCTCCCCTTATGTTCGGCATTGAGATTGCTGGCCTACTTGAATACCCAAAAACTTCTGTTGGTATGATTAGCTAGTTTATCGGGCTGTCCGTTAATCTGGCCGGGTCGGTCCAATATTCTGTGTTGGTTGGATGGTTCGTCTCGGTTTGCCTTGAATGGCTTTTTCCGTTGACCTGGTTTGGGATTGCTGAATTCGGCGTTGACCGCTGTGTCGCATGATCTTTCATTATCATTGCGACTGTTGTGTTTTCTTCATCGTGGCTTGCCATTACCGTGTGGGATTTCGGAAGTGCCTGAGTCACTGGCGCTATTGCCCTACGAGCGAGCCAGCTATCTTCTCCCACGCAAAAGCGAGTCGTTAGAGCAGTAAGGTCTGTCATGGATTTAGGTCCTTCTTGACCGAGGTTGCGTGCAAGCCACTCATCCCGGATGCTGTGTTTGAAGGCCGCAAGGGCTTCCGTGTCCGGACAATCAATGATTTGGTTCTTTTTAACTAAGAACCTAGTCCAGAGCTTCTTGGCTGACTCTCCGGGCTGCTGGACAATGTGACTTAAGTCATCGGCGTCCGGTTGTTGGACATATGTTCCTTGGAAATTGTCGCGAAAGGTGTCTTCCAAATCTTCCTAACTGCCAATAGAATTTTCCAGTAGACTGTTTAACCAGTACTGAGCTGGTCCCTTGAGTTTTAGTGGTAGGTATTTGATGGCATGAAGGTCATCTCCGTGGGCCATGTGGATATGGAGGAGGAAATCCTCGATCCATACCGCGGGATCAGTTGTCCCATCGTATGATTCGATATTCATGGGTTTGAACCCTTCTGGGAATTCATGCTCCATTACTTTGTATGTTAAGCAAAAAAGGTGTGCGGCGCCTCTATATTGGGCCACACAGCGACGTACCTCGGATGGAGTCCATTTGTGGTTTTCGGCCCGGGCGTGGCTAGGTTTGTCACGTCCGAATAGTTAGCGATCGTCGCGTGTCGAGGCACGTCCTCGCGATCCGTAGATCGATCTTGCGTGTCCTGCTCTGCTGTCCAAGTCCTGTCGGAGGTTGTATTTACAACCCCGAGCCATTTTATTCTTGCCTTTACGGTGAGGTGGTGGTCTGGTGTTCGGCCTGAGTTGCCACTTTATCCGGACCAAGTTGTGGTCCACCTGCCGCATTGTGCAATGATGGTATGGGCTCCAGCGCCTCATCATCGAACCGAGGTAGAAATATACACTTCGGGTAGCTTTTGGCTGAGCCACTAAGGTTGCATTCTTTGGCGGCCAGGACTTCGGTCCATCTATCATTCAACAGATCTTGGTCGGCTTGAAGCTGCAGCTGCTTCTTTTTCAGGCTCCTTGTAGTGGCTATTATCCGGCGTTTGAAGCGCTCCT
This sequence comes from Triticum urartu, assembly GCF_003073215.2. Lineage (NCBI taxonomy): Eukaryota > Viridiplantae > Streptophyta > Magnoliopsida > Poales > Poaceae > Triticum > Triticum urartu. Next base: position 488,747,718 of record NC_053026.1, read on the forward strand.
GCTCGAGAGGTTCCTCAGGCATGATGAAATCCTCATTGCCAATGCTCTCCTCTTCCTTGGAGAGCGGAAGATAATTAGTGTCCTCTGAGTCTCCATGTATGGCATGTTCATCAGGGCTAACTTTCCCATTATCACGTTCCCCCTGTTTGGAGGTTACCTTGACGGGGTCTTCATTATTTTCGGTAGCGTCCGGACTATTATTTTTTCCGGTACCCGTGCTGCATTCTTTGGAACGACGTGATTTAGAGCGGCGTCGAGGAAGTTGGCGCTTGGGCTGTCTCTTAGGAGGTTTATCCTCGACTGGATCCTATTTGTCAATGTTGTTAGTTTTTCCAGGCGTGTCCACCATGTATACGCCGTAGGAAGAAGTGGCCGTCCATCGTCCAGTGAATGGCGGGTTTTGGCCTTTCTCCTTGTCGGCATCGTCGTTCGTAAGTACGATGTCTTAAAAGCCATAGTCAAGCATGTCGGTTGAATCCTCGATAGTGGCTGTGAAGTGGGTGGCGGCTGGGAAGCAAAATTCTCGGTTATCAGCCCCTAGTCCTAACCGAACAGAGTTTGGCTATGAGTCTCCCACCAGGGACAGACTCTTTAATGAGTTTAGCACATCCCCGAAAGGCGAATGTTGGAACATGTCTGCGGCGATGAATTCGAAGATCAATAAACGATCAAGTTCGGTATCCGCGGACTCGCATGGTTCAAAACTTATACACAGAGAAGAGTCCGGAGTTCCGGTGACACGAGTATTGCGTGAGATTAAGTCCATGTGCGGCTCCAACGCCGGAGAATCTGTGGCCTCTGTGGTGGGGTTGAACCTCCAATCCTTGGATGTTGCAGTGTGCTCTGGATTTAAGGCCGGAGCGATCGCAGAAGCTATCTCCTCGATGCGGTCTAACAACGGATTTAGGTCATGTTCGTCAAGGTGACCGGGAGCGGTCGCCGCGGTCTCTAATCCGGCGAAGATCAAATCTCCATGGATGTTCGCAACATAGTTCAAACTCCCAAATCTGACCTGATGGCCAGGGGCGTAGCTATCGATCTGCTCCAGGTGGCCAAACGAGTTGGCCCATAGTGTGAAGCCGACGAACACGAAGATCTGTCCGGGGAGGAAGGTTTCTCCTTGGACACCATCACTATCAACGATTGAAGTGGCCATCAGACCTTTCGTCGACGGCATAGTGGAACTCATAATGAAAGCACCAATGTCGGTGTCAAAACCGGCGGAGCTCGGGTAGGTGGTCCCGAATTGTGCGTCTTCGGTCGATGGTAACAGGAGACAAGGGACACGATGTTTACCCAGGTTCGGGCCCTCTCTATGGAGGTAATACCCTACGTCCTGCTTGATTAATATTGATGAATATGAGTATTACAAGAGTTGATCTACCACGAGATCGTAATGGCTAAACCCTACAAGTCTAGCATATATGACTATGGTAATGAACATATCTCCCCTCTCTGGACTAAGTCCTTCGGTTTATATAGACACCTGGAGGATCTAGTGTTACACAAGGTCGGTTACAGAGAAAGGAATCTACATATTTAGTCGCCAAGCTTGCCCTCCATGCCGAGGAGAGTCCCATCCGGACACGGGTGCAGTCTTCGGTCTTCGTAACTTCACAGCCCATCAGTGCGGCCCATGGCTAGCAGGCCGGACGCGCGAGGACCCCTTAGTCCAGGACTCCCTCACCCGCCGCCTGCAGGCCATACCGACAGCCCATCGTGGGAGCATGGCTATCTCTGCCATGATGATATCACGAGCCGCGTGGCAATAGTGCTGCGCCGAGCGAGGGATGTCCGCCTGGTATGCTTCACTGTGGCAACGTTCAGCCCTGGATTCAGGGGTGGCAGGCTGCACTGTAGCCACGCCCCATCTCGTCGTTGTAATGAGGTGCTAACTTCGAGGGATTGAGGGGCAGCTTGCTAGGAGTCGTCGCACCTCGTTGCCGCCTTCTAGCAGCCGGCCGCTTGGACCACCCCGCCCCAAGATGGAGGTACTTTGTCTTTGCTGCTTGAGGGTAGCAACCGACCCCGATGTCTTGAAATACCATGGGGGGTTAATGAAGCTACCCGTGGTCATTTACTCCAACAAAAATGACTTAGAGTTCCCAACACTTTCCATGCTAGATATATCATAGGTAGTTCCCAAACATAAAATAAAGTTTATTCCTTTTTCCACCATACTTTCACTTTCCATGGCTAACCGTATCCACGGGTTCCTTACATACCAACACTTTCCAAGAAATTTTTTATTTGACAACATAAAGTAAATTCATTTTTCATTTCAAGATTGTGCATCACTAATACCTTTGCCTTACTCTCATGCAATAACAAGTGAATAAACACTCATCGTGAGAATAACACATATACATTGGAAAATAATAACCACCCCTCACCGCTCCGCGAGCAGAACGAACACACAAAATGGAAGTTTGTTTTGAAAATTAGAGATCTGATGTCTACTACGCAACTTTATTCCTATAGACACGTGTTGAGCCTCCAAACGCAGAGTTTTGTAGGACAGTAGAAATTTTCCCTCAAGTGGATGACCTAAGGTTTATCAATTTGTCAGAGGTGTAGGATGAAGATGGTCTCTCTCAAACGACCCTGCAACCAGGTAACAAAGAGTATATTGTGTCCCCAACACACCCAATACAATGGAAAATTATATAGGTGCACTAGTTCGGCGAAGAGATGGTGATAAAAGTGTAATATGGATAGTAGATATTGGTTTTTGCAATATGAAATTATAAAAACAACAAGGTAACTAATAGTAAATGGGCACAAGAATGGTGTTGCAATGCTTGAAAACAAGGTGTAGGGTCCGTACTTTCGCTAGTGCAATCTCTCAACAATTCTAACATAGTTGGATCATATGATTAGCCCTCAAAGTGTAACAAAGAATCACTCCCGAGTTCCTATTAGCGGAGAACAAAAGATAGGAATTCTTTGTAGGGTATGAAGGCACCTCAAAGCTATTCTATCCGATCGATCTATTCAAGAGTTCGTACTAAAATAACACAAAGCTATTGTTTCTGTTCGATCTATCCAAGAGACTCTAATTGGCTTCCCGAGGGAGGCGATCAGAGGATCCAAAGAAATTCCCAGGGACTGACCTGATTAATTGGAACACAGGCGGTGACTTCTCCGGAGACTGCCCGAATTATAGAAGTTGCAGATTTGCAACATAAGATTGATGACGTGGATAATGATATCATGCTTATCAACAGGCGACTTGACGAGGCGCAATGTATGTATTCGTGGCAGTCCCTTCATATACATTTTTGTGATATAAGCATGACGCTGAAAGTTATATACTAGAATATGCATGGCCGCAGATGGTGCTGCCGTCGTTGAAATTCTTTGGGCGGTGCTGGCCCGGGCCAAGGAGCAGGCCCGGTTTAGTAATGCGGCTGCCGAACAGGCATCGGCTGGGCTAAAATCCGAACAAGCTGCTTGGCGCCAAGACGAGGAGAAGATATCCACGATGGCGCTTGAGGGAGTCCGGGATTAGGGGGTCCCCGGACAGCCAGACTATATCCTTTGGCCAAACTGTTGGACTATGAAGATACAAGATTGAAGACTTCGTCTCGTGTCCGGATGGGACTCTACTTGGCGTGGAAGGCAAGCTAGGCAACATTCATATGGATATCTCCTCCTTTGTAACCGACCTTGTGTAACCCTAACCCTCTCCGGTGTCTATATAAACCGAAGGGTTTTAGTCCGTAGGACAACAACCACAACATACAATCATACCATAGGCTAGCTTCTACGGTTTAGCCTCTCTGATCTCGTGGTAGATCTACTCTTGTACTACCCATATCATCAATATCAATCAAGCAGGACGTAGGGTTTTACCTCCATCAAGAGGCCCCGAACCTGGGTAAAACATTGTGTCCCCTGCCTTCTGTTACCATCCGGCCTGGACGCACAGTTCGGGACCCCCTACCCGAGATCCGCCGGTTTTGACACTGACATTGGTGCTTTCATTGAGAGTTCCGCTGTGCCGTCACCATCAAGAAGGATGCCTCATCCCGTCTTTAAAGACGTCACTGTTGCTAAGGGAGCTTTGGCTATCGGCCAAACTCTCCGGCTAGGTGGTTTTCTTATGACCGCATGTTCTGCCGTTGCGCCGACGATGACTTCTCGGGTCTTCGAAAGCAATCTTCATGTCAACTCGGAACTCGTCGAGCAGTTAGATCCAATGGAGCTCTCTTCCCTAAACGAGCTCTTGGATCGTGTTGCCGACCTGGGAGTCGCTACATACTACGATCAGATTGGGCCTAAACCCGATCTGAGAGAGATCAACTCTCCCCAGATCACCCATCACGTTGCAGTGGTAGAGGAACAATGCGGCACCCTTCATCTATCTTAAGGACTAGCTATGTCCGGATTCCCGATCCCTCCAAGCCGGAAACCCGCGGAGCGGAGGACATCACTCAAGACCTGAACCTAGAGTTAGGCAGCAGGCTAGATTTACTGGAAAACATCCAAGAATCCAAACTTTCGAGTTTGGAAACTCCTTGGCCATTGAGTCTCAGATTGGGTGAGGATTCGGGTTCAATTACACCCACCCACCCAAACATAAGCGATCTATCCCAAATTAGGCACGAGCCCGAAGAAACAGTACACCATTACTGGGCCAGATTCCTCCTGGTCATGAACAGGATAAAGGACTGTCGCGAGGAAGACACAATTTCATTCTTCTGCAATAATTGCACTGACAAGGGAATCCTCAATGCCATAAGTCGCCGTGAAATTACACGCTTTGCCGACTTGGTGTCCATAGTACGAAAGTACTGTGCGATGGAAAGCTCCTGGAAAACCGAAATAAAATTTTGGGATAATCCGGCCCTGAATACAAATCCAGTCCAAAATAAAATGGTGCATTATCACAATACACCCGGGTTAACTACCAAAAAGCAAAAGCCCTCTACGGGGCAAGGAACTGTACTGGAGGGATGGCTCAACGAACCCTGCAAAATTCATAGTACAGCGGATGCAATAACAATGCACAACCTTAGAGCGTGTTGGATACTCCGGCAGGTGGCCAAAAGTGGTGAGGATCTACTCCTCCCAAATACCACAGAGCACCATCCCGTGGACAACAATACGGTGTTAACGGTCTTTGAGACCTTCGCGTCAAATAATAGACGCAAGCGAACACTCTGCAGCATGGCCGAAATCTGCCATGTAGCAGCAATAAATCCTTGGAGTGACACGGCTATTACCTTCAATGCGAGTGATGAACCTAAATTCCGAACAGCCCGAGCACCAGCCACGCTGGTCCTCAGTCCAATCGTGGACGGCTTTCGACTCACCAAGGTACTCATTGACTGCGGCAGCGGATTAAACCTCATTTATGAGGAAACTCTTCAAAAGATGGAAGTAGACTGGAGCCGCATTGAGCAAAGTAGCACAACCTTTAGAGGAATTATCCCCAGTCGGGAAGCACGTTGTGCTGGGAAAATCACACTAGATGTGGTATTCGGCACGCTGGATAATTGCAGGTCCGAAGAAATTACATTCCAAGTGGCCCCTTCAGTAGCGGATACCACTCTCTATTAGGGCAGGAGGCGTTTACAATCGCCAAGCCATACCCCATTACAGGTACATGAAGCTCAAAATTTCCGGGCCCAACGGAATCATCACTCTTGCTAGTGATCCGGACATAGCACTCCGCGCCAAAAATAAGACAGCTGCACTGGCCCTTGAGGCACTATCTGAAGCCCTAGCGGCCTAGGAACTAACTGCGCTGCGCTCCACGGTGAACAGGCATGACGTGATACTCGATAAAAGATCCAAGTCCACCTCCTTTAAACCGGCGGATGAAATAGTCAAATTCCAAGTCCATCCAACGGACCCTATAAAAACAGCTTCCATCTGGGCACAATTAAACCCTGATATCGATGCCGCACTGCGAGAGTTCCTATGCGAGAATTGCGAAATTTTTGCCTGGCACCCTTCAGACAAGCCAGGAATCCCATGCAGGCTGGCCGAGCACAGCCTAAATATCCTAAAAGGATTCAAGCCAATCAAGCAGGCTCTTCGGTGTTTCTCCGAACCTAAGAGACAAGCCATCGCATCGTTCAAATCATCGACGCTACCGCAGGACATGATTCATTGTGTTTCCTCGACGCATACTGCAGCTACCATCAAATTAAAATGGCAGAGCCAGACCAAGCCGCAACGGCATTCATCACACCATATGGCCCATTCTGCTTCAACACAATGTCCTTCAGGCTCAAAAACACCGGCGCAACATATCAGCGCATGGTTCAGACATGCCTGGCAAACCAGATCGGCAAAACAGTGGAGGCATACGTAGATGACGTGGTCGTGAAAACCAAGCATGTCGAATCTCTAGTAGATGACTTGTGAGGCTCACATTCGATTAGCTCCGAACATATGACATCAAGCTCAATCCGGAAAAATGCATTTTCGGTGTACCAGCCGGAAAGCTCCTGGGATTCATTGTCTCCAGTAGAGGTATTGAAGCTAAACCGGCCAAAATCCGAGCGTTGTCACAGTTGGCTACCCCAACAGACCTCAAACAAATCCAGAAGCTAACTGGATGCGTGCCCGCTTTAAGTCGCTTTATCTCCCACTTTGGAGAAAAGGCCTTACCCCTTTATCGCCTCCTTCGGCGCACCGAACACTTCGAGTGGACGGACACGGCTACAACCGGATTGGAAGAAATAAAGGCCTTTTTGGCAACCAACCCTATCCTGGCCACACCAAACATCGGCGAACCAATGATGTTGTATATTGCGGCAACTCATCAAGTTGTAAGTGCGGTGCTCGTTGTCGAACGAGAAGAGGACGGACACAAATTCCCTCTTCAAAAGCCGGTATACTATGTATCCACTGTCCTCACTCCATGCAAATCATGGTACCCGCATTACCAAAAAATAGCATATGTGGTATTCATGGCATGACGGAAACTGCGACACTACTTTCAAGATTGTTCGATTACAGTAGCCTCGGAAGTGCCACTTAATGATATTATCAACAATCGCGACGCTACGGGCCGGATTGCCAAATGGGCCATTGAGCTCCTCCCATTCGACATAACGTACAAACCTCGCCAAGCCATTAAATCGCAAGTACTGGCCAACTTCGTCGCTGAATGGACGGAGGCCGAACTCCCGAAAGAGTCCGGCGCAAACTCCAATTGGATCATGCACTTCGATGGTTCCAAAATGCTGGCTGGTCTAGGGGCTGGCGTCGTCCTGACATCCCCAACTGGAGATACCGTTCAGTACATACTGCAAATATTGTATACAGATTCCAACAATGCAGCCGAATACGAAGCTCTGTTGCATGGTCTTCGGATGGCATTCTCCATGGGCATTCAACCCCTGGAGGTGCGTGGGGATTCAAACCTCACAATATCCCAAATAAATGGAGATTTTGACTCCAAGGATCCAAAAATGGCGGCCTATCGAAACGCCGTCCTCAAAATGTCAGCTCGGTTCGAGGGACTCGAATTTCACCACGTGGCTCGGGAAAACAATCAGGCGGCGGATATCCTCGCCCGCATCGGCGCAAAACGTGACGCGGTCGCTCCCAACATATTTCTGGAAAGGCTCTTCAAGCATCCAAAGAATGGGAAGGGGACACCGGTAACAACAGTCTGGACCCAGCCAAAATAACCGATACTGCACTCTCTGACACAATCGGAGGCTCCACCACCGAAATAACACCTTCAGCCCACGAAATAATGGCCATTCTTGCCCCGTGGACAGAACCATTCCTGGCCTACCTAAATAGACAGGAACTTCCGGAGGACCAAAATGAGGCATGCCACATACTGAAGCGATCCAAGGCCTACAGGGTCCATGAGGGAGAGTTGTACAAGAAAAGCACTACCGAAACCCTTCAAAGGTGCATCTCCGAAGAGGAAGGGCGGAATCTTTTGGCAAAAATTCATGCCGGACTCGGCGGTCATCATGCCGCAGCCCGGGCTCTTGTAAGCAAGGCCTTCCGTACGGGATTCTATTGGCCAACGGCCCGGGCAGATGCACAGGACTTGGTCCAACGTTACGCCGGTTGCCAACTCTTCGCAAATCAAAGCCACATGCCGCCCACCGCCCTCCAAACAATCCCCATTACATGGCCCTTCGCGGTCTGGGGGCTCGACATGGTTGGACCCCTTAAAGGGGGAACCCACAAGAAAAAATACTTATTAGTCATGGTGGGTAAATTCACCAAATGGATAGAGGCTAATCCGGTTAAAACAACCGAATCCGGACTGGTGATAGATTTCATATACGGGGTTGTACACCATTACGGCGTCTCCCAGAGCATCATCACTGATAACGGCACGAACTTCACGGCCGACGAGGTAAAACTCTGGTGCAGCAAAATGGGCATCAAGGTCAATTATGCTTCAGTCTATCACCCACAAACCAACGGTCAAGTCGAACGAGCAAACGGTCTTATAATGAGCGGCATTAAACCCAGATTAGGGCGTTCCTTAATGGAGTCTGACACGCACTGGGTAGAGGAGCTCGACTACGTACTCTGGGGACTGCGGACCACGCCGAATCGTAGTACCGGATATACACCGTTTTTATGGTATACGGCACAGAGGCAGTCTTGCCTTGTGACATAATTCATGACACACCTCGAGTGCGCATGTATGAAGAAAGAGATGCCGAGCTCGATCGGCAGGACAGTGTGGACAACTTGGAGGAAGAGCGCGACGTAGCCAAAGCCCGTTCCGCATTTTACCAGCAACAGGCTTGCAGATACCAAAGAAGAGAAGTACGGGCCAAAACTTATAACGTTGGCGAACTAGTTCTACGCCTGCCGGATAAGAAAAAGAACAAGCTCGAGCCCAAATGGGAAGGTCCCTTCATTATCGACCAAGTTGTGATCGGTGGAGCGTACCGACTGCGGGATGCATCGACTTGTACTAATGCCTCCATTTTCTGCAGCATGCAATCATACCATAGGCTAGCTTCTAGGGTTTAGCCTCTCTGATCTCGTGGTAGATCTACTCTTGTACTACCATATCATCAATATCAATCAAGCAGGACATAGGGTTTTACCTCCATCAAGAGGACACGAACCTGGGCAAAACATTGTGTCCCCTGCCTTCTGTTACCATCTGGCCTAGACGCACAGTTCGGGACCCCCTACCCGAGATCCGCCAGTTTTGACACCGACAGCGCTCGAACTAAAAAATGCTGCTAGCCGCTGTGAACTTCTTGAGAAGGAAAATGAAGCCAAAATGGCTAAACTTGACAAGGCCTTACGAGAGGCAAGAGAAGTGCGGTCTGAATCCAGAGCAGCCCGTGAGGAGATCCGACAAGCTGGGGAGATTGTGGCTGGTAAGCCCTTTTTACTACAGACTAAGTTCGGCAATCCGTACTATGCTCAGCTTAACCAAGTGTGGAGTTCTCTGCATGAGTTTTTAGACTTGCCAAAGAGTTCTTCCGATGTGGCACGGTTTTACCAGGCGCGAGAGGGGTATGCAACGGAGAAGCTTTTCTGGTCACAATTTTGCGCATCAAAGCGCCCTCTGTTGCTGAATAAACAGATGTCCCAATGGGCCGAGCTTCATAGGATATCCTGTGCTGCCATGAAGAACGTCATAATCTAGTTGTGGCCAACTGAGCCTGTTTCGAATAGCTACTTCGGCTTGATGGAGCGGCTTGTTGATGTGGTGGCACGTATCAACGTTGTGAAGCGGTCGGTGTGCATTGAGGGTGCACGAATGGCCTTTGCCCGAGTCAAGACATTCTGGGGGAAGAAGAAGGTCATCGATGTTGCGGCGAAGAGTCCACCCAAGGGCAAGGACCATTACGGACCGAAGCATTATTTTGAAGACGTCCTAGAGGCTGCCCGCTTGATAGAGGGTAAATGCTTGAAAGACATAATGTTCAAGTGAGGTGTATGAGAATTGTAAAAGAAAATTTTATAGTTAATCTATTTGTATATGTTGTTCGAAAATCTTGTGTTCCTCCTATGCGTCCGTTTCAATATAATCTGAATGTTTTCCAGTCGTTGGCTTCAGCCCCCTCATAGGAAGTACGGGGGTGTTCGGACAGGCATTTGATCACTCTTGACCCAACGTCTTGGTCCATGAAGGAGGTGATAATGCGGTGAACCAGGCAATCAGACCAAAGGGCGTTGACACTTTCACATAGCCGTAGGAGTTTTATAGGGGGGGCTACGATATAGCCCCTGGTATGCGTACGGCTTATTCCAATATGGTGCGTTACATATATGACCTAAAAAAAGGGGTCCTTCATGTAATACGGAGGGAATCGCGACAGATTGCGATAAGTCATCAAGTGGTTGACCAGCTCTCGCAGCATCATGACAGTCGGTTTCGACTTTCTCTACTGAGGTGCTTGACCAGATGAACCGGAAGCACAATTGCAGCAGTTCTCCCTTTACTACCCTAGCCGATAGAGCGGAACGTAAGGCCAAACTCGCGACGCCGAAGCACGCTGTAAAAGCTGTTCAGACTTTGTTGGCAACTCATTTGTTCCCATACCGAGCCCCTAGCAAGTTAAGCCAGGGTATATCTGTGAAACAACCATAGGAGGCGTATTCATTTGCGGGAAGATGCGGATGATTAATTCGGATAGTGTTTACTGGGACCTGAGCGATATGCCAATGATTACTTGATATATATAAAGGCCACAACCCCGGCTATTTGATATGCCCTGGGTCGTAGGCGAAGGAAAAAGGCATGTTACATGCTCGAAAAAGAGTGCGGTCTAAAAAAGTTATTTTGGACCTCATGTCGCATGTCTGCGCCGCCTATCCTCGGCGAGGGGAATCCTTGATGGAAGTAGCACCTTAGGTGAGTGTATGGATCCGAACTCCGATGGAGTCAATTTAGATGTTTGTCCTTTGCGTCACCTGTTTTTAAGAGATAATAAAGAAAGAAAAAGGAAATTAGGTAAAAATGTTACGGGAATGCTTGATGGCTTGTCCCTATTGTGCTTCCGCCACTGCCCATGGTGTCTTAGGTGTGTAGTTATGTATGCACGTACAAATTTTGCGGGTATATGAGGTGGGCGGCGGAAGCCAAACTGCTATTTCTGCTCCGTGATTGATCGATCCTCGGGGGAAATTGCTAATGGCCCCCGGTATTTGGTTGGTGAACCTCTCTGTCGTCCCTATCGCCTGGCGGCCTCCTCCCCTTATGTTCGGCGTTGAGATTGCCGGCCTGCTTCAATACCCAACAGCTTCTGTTGGTATGATTAGATGGTTTATCGGAGTGTCCGTTAATCTAGCCGGGTCGGTCCAATATCCTGTCTAGGTTGGATGCTACGTCTCAGTTTTCCTTGAATGGCTTTTTCCGTTGACCGGGTTTGGGATTGCTGAATCCGGCGTTGACCGCTGTGTCGCGTGATCTTTAATTATAATTGCGACTGGTGTGTTTGCTTCGTCGTGGCTTGCCATTGCCGTCTCGGATTTCGGAAGTGCCCGAGTCGCTGGCGTTGTTGCTACTACAAGCGAGCCAGCTGTCTTCCCCCGCGCAAAAGTGAGTCATTAGAGCGGTAAGGGCTGTCTTGGATTTAGGTCCTTCTTGACCGAGGTGGCGTGCAAGCCACTCATCCCGGACGCTGTGTTTCAAGGCCGCAAGGGCTTCCGTGTCCGGACAGTCGACGATTTGGTTATTTTTAACTAAGAACCTTGTCCAGAGCTTCCTAGCTGACTCTCCAGGCTGCTGGATAATGTTACTTAAGTCATCGGCGTCCGGTGGTTGGACATATGTTCCTTGGAAATTGTCACGAAAGGCGTCTTCCAAATCTTCCCAACTGCCAATAGAATTTTCTGGCAGACTGTTTAACCAGTACCGAGCTGGTCCCTTGAGTTTTAGTGGTAGGTATTTGATGGCATGAAGGTCATCTCCACGGGCCATGTGGACATGGAGGAGGAAATCCTCGATCCATACCGCGGGATCAGTTGTCCCATCGTATGATTCGATATTCATGGGTTTGAACCCATCTAGGAATTCATGCTCCATTACTTCGTCTGTTAAGGAAAGAGGGTGTGTAGCACCTCTATGTTGGGCCACACTGCGACGTACCTCGGTTGGAGTCCATTTGCGGTTTTCGGCCTGGGCATGGCTAAGTTTGTCACGTCCGAATAGGTAGCCATCGTCGCGTGTTGAGGCACGTCCTCGCGATCCGTAGATCGATCCTGCGTGTCCTGCTCTGCTGTCCAAGTCCTTTTGGAGGTTGTATGTACAACCCCGAGCCATTTTATTCTTGCCTTTACGGTGAGGTGGGGCAGTCTGCTGTTCGGCCTGAGTTGCCACTTTATCCGGACCAAGTTGTGGTCCACCTGCCGCATTGTGCAATAATGGTACAGGCTCCAACGCCTCATCATCGAACTGAGGTAGCAATCTACGCCTCAGGTAGCTTTTGGTTGAGCCACTAAGGTTGTATTCTTCGGCGGCCAGGACTTTAGTCCATGTATCATTCAGCAGATCTTGGTCCGCTTGAAGCTGCAGCTGCTTCTTATTCAGGCTCTTTGTAGTGGCTATTATCCGGAGTTTGAAGCGCTCCTGCTCGAGAGGTTCCTTAGGCACGATGAAATCCTCATTGCCAAGGCTCTCCTCTTACTCTTAGTGCGGAAGATAATTAGTGTCCTCCGAGTCTCCGTGTATGGCGTGCTCATCACGGCTAACTTGCCCATTATCACGTTCCCCCCTGTTTGGAGGTTACCTTGATGGGGTCTTCATTATTTTCGGCAGCATGTCCAGACTATTATTTTTTCTGGTGCCTATACTGCGGTCTTCGGAACAACGTGATTTAGAGCGGCGTCGAGGAAGTTGGCGCTTGGGCTGTCTCTCAGGAGGTTTATCCTCGACTGGATCCTCTTTGTCATCATTGTTAGTTTTTCTAGGCGTGTCCACCATGTATATGCCGTAGGAAGAAGTGGCCGTCCATCTTCCAGTGAATGGAGGGTTTTGGCCTTGCTCCTTTTCGGCATCGTTGTCTGTACTGGTGATGTCTTCAAAGCCATAGTCAAGCATGTCGGTTGAATCCTCGACAGTGGTTATGAAGTGGGTGACGGATGGGAAGCAAAATTCTCGGTTATCGGCCCCTAGTCCTATCCGAATAGAGTTCACCTATGAGTCCCTAGACTCTTTAATGAGTTTAGCACATCACCCAAAGGCGAATGCTGGAAGATGTCTGCGGCGATGAACTCGAAGATCGATAAACGATCAAGTTCGGTATCCGCGGACTCGCATGGTTCGGAACTTATACCCAGACAAGAGTCCGGAGTTCCGGTGACACGAGTATTGCGTGAGATTAAGTCCATGTGCTGCTCAAACGCGGGAGAATCTATGGCCTCTGTGGTGGGGTTGAACCTCCAATCCCTGGATGTCGTAGTGTGCTCTGGATTTATGGCTGGAGTGGTCGCAGGAGCTATCTCCTGGATGCGGTCTAACGACGGATTTAGGTCATGTTCGTCAAGGTGACCGGGAGCAGTCGCCGTGGTCTCGAATCCGGCGAAGATCAAATCTCCATGGATGTCCACAACATAGTTCAAAATCGCAAATCTGACTTGATGGCCAGGGGCGTAGCTATCGATCTGCTCCAGGTGGCCAAACGAGTTGGCCTGCAGTGCGAAGCCGCCGAACACGAAGATCTGTCCGGGGAGGATGGTTTCTCCTTGGACAGTGTCACTATCGACGATTGAAGGGGCCATCAGACCTTTCGTCGATGTTATAGTGGAACTCTCAATGAAAGCACCAATGTCGGTGTCAAAACCGGCGGATCTCGGTTAGGGGGTCCCGAACTGTGCATCTTAGGTCGATGGTAACAGGAGACAAGGGACACGATGTTTACCCAGGTTCGGGCCCTCTCTATGGAGGTAATACCCTACGTCCTGCTTGATTGATATTGACAAGAGTTGATCTACAACGAGATCGTAATGGCTAAACCCTAGAAATCTAGCCTATATGACTATGGTACTGAATATATCTCCCCTCTCTGGACTAAGTCCTTCAGTTTATATAGAGACTGGGAGGATCTAGTGTTACACAAGGTCGGTTACAGAGTAAGGAATCTACATATTTAGTCGCCAAGATCGCCCTCCACGCCGAGGAGAGTCCCATCCGGACACGGGTGAAGTCTTCGGTCTTCGTAACTTCACAGCCCATTAGTGCGGCCCATGGCTAGCAGGCCGGACGCAGGACGACCCCTTAGTGCAGGACTCCATCACCCGCTGCCAGCAGGCTGTACCGACAGCCCATCGTGGTAGCACGGCTATCTCTGCCATGATGATGTCATGAGCGGCGTGGCAATAGTGATGTGCCGGGCGAGGGATGTCCGCCTGGTATGCTTCACTGTGGCCACGTTCAGCCCTGGATTCGGGGGTGGCAGGCTGCACTGTAGCCACGCCCCGTCTCATTGTTGTAATGAGGTGCTAACTTCGAGGGAGTGAGGGGCCGCCTGCTAGGAGTTGGCCCACCTCGTTGCCGCCTTCTAGCAGCCGGCCGCTTGGACCAGCCGGCCCCAAGAAGGCGGTCCTTTTTTCTTTGATGCTTGAGGAGCTTAGGCAAAGTACTGCGCCGGTTACATCATCATCACCGTCAACAAGTTGTCATGCTGAAGGAACTCTCCCTCGTCCTCAACTGGATCAAGAGCTCGACGGACATCATCATACTGAATGTGTGCTGACCATGGAGGTGCCGTACGTTCGGTGCTAGGATCGGTTGTATCGCGAAGACATTCGACTACATCAACCGTGTTACTAAATGGTTCCGCTTTCGGTCCACGAGGGTACATAGACACACTCCCCCCTCTTGTTGTTATGCATCTCCTAGATAGATCTTGCGTGATCGTAGGATTTTTTTGAAATACTGCGTTCCCCAACACTTCTATGGTGGTGGCTAAGTCCTATTTATAGTGGCCTTGGTCCTCTTCCCAAATGTGGGCAGGAAGGGATCCCACAACCGCCAAATTCGAAGGGAGACAACTAGTACAAGTTATCCTGAAAAAAGTAGTCTTCGCCTGCAAAGGCTCTGGTGGTGATGCTATAGTGGGCTCTGCGATGACCTCCATTATGTCATCCTGATGGTCTTGGTCTGGTTGCACCAATATGGAAACCTTTGTCTGATTCCTCAGGACTCCGCGCTTGCGCTTGCCTCCTTAGCACCAAAGGGGAAACTTGTACACTGCGCCCACTGGCGCCCGCCTAGCCTTGGTCGTCATCGCTCACGTCATGTGAACCTCGCGAGGTGTACCTTGCCTTGATATCTCCGCTCTTCAGGAGCCAGTATGGTGAGGCCGCCCCCAGGAGAGGTCTTGGTGTCGTCCGCCTCGCGAGGGTCTTGTGTCGTTGCTGCCAAACTAGGCCGTACTAGGCCGCTGATGGAGCCACGCTGTGGTCTGCAGGCAGGCAAGCCTGGGTACCCCCATTCCCACGACACCGACAGTAGCCCCCGGGCAAATCCAAAGGGCAAGCGCGGGGCACCTCGGGCCCCAACCGCCTACGGCCTTGGACGATGTGTGGCGGTTGATGGGGCATGGGCACCTCCACTTCCCCACGCTACCTCGGCAATCGTTTGACTTGACGAGACCCTGCTGCATGCAGAAGAAGCCATCAATATGAGCGATCGTGGAGGCCGGCGGTTGGCCTCCTCCTGTCTATAAATGATGGGAGGGGTGAAGCCCCCTTGCTCATCTATGTCTTCTCACCGCTCCTTCTTCTTCCTCTTGGTCCCTCCATCTTTGTAACATGCTTAAACACCTATGGCGCCGATCAGGAGGTTTTCCGCAGTGGAAAAAAGAAAGACTCCCCTCGCGGAGCTTGAGCTGCTTCCGCTGAAGAAGAATTCCCCGCGCCCTCACGATCCTAAGGCGAGGCAGGAGGTGACGCGGCCATGGTACGATCGGCCACCCCCTGGCTTCCCACTCCACATGTACGCTCGGGCAACAGGCTTGGGACAAGGTGGCAACGCTCCACATGGTGCGAGCCGCGACCGCGGGGACCAGGCCGGGGCCGCGCGGCTGTCCGTCCTGCGAACCCATCCCGAATTCTCCTCGCGTGAGTTCATGATGTGGGCGGCGATGCCACCACGCATGTGGATCTGGTTCCCGCAGTTCTTCAATGATGTGAGCTGAAATGCTAGGTGCTGCAGTCTAGCAACGGGTCGGAGGTTCAGGTCGTCTCCCCGGCAAGATCTTCATGACTCATGGATGGGGAGAGGTTGCCCGCGCCCGCCGCATGGAGGGATCCCTCTCCATCCATTTTGAGTATGAAGGCGCCTCCATGTTGTTCTTCAAGGTCTTCGACGAGGAAGGCCGTCGCCTGGAGTGCTACCTCGAAGGAGACCGCCAGCATGGTGAGGTAACGGGCACAGGGCATGTCGTTGGTCCTGCCGACAGCTCCTCCAACAACAGGGGCGACTCCTAGGAGTCCAATGACTCTCCTGAGCCTAGCGAGTCTTCAGAGTTAAGCAAGGACAGCTATGTGCCCCCGAGCTCTCGCCGCGCTCGGAGCGCCACGGCGACCACCATCCCGCGCAGATGATGATCTGGATGGGGTTGCCGTCGGCCTCACGTGGCTCACTGTTGATGATGGCGTCGGCGGTGGCGGTGCCCGTAGTAGGGGCTTTTGGGGCTATTATTATTTTGTTCCCTGCGAGGAATCGAAATGAACCCCGTGGGGGGATGTAAAAAACATGTAATGATTTTGCTCCACCATTTACTTGTCTTAACATGAGATTGCGGCTGCGTGTCTCGCTCAGGCATTACTCCCCCTTTTTGTTCTTGCGGTAGCTTTAGCGCTCTACGTTGTCAGGTCCCAGTCCCCAGGAAGGCTTCAGTCGTGGCTGGTATGCACTACTAGGGAAAACCTTATACACAGAATCTTAGCAGCAGCGCGGCATAAAAAGAGGCAATGCTACTAATTAGTAGAAGCGCGGTTACGGAAAGCGCGTTACTGGTGCAAATTAAGCAGTAGCGCGTGATGTTTAAACCGAGCTGCTACAAAAATCCACCGACAGTACACAATGACCTAAGTTTACCAGTAGCGCGGCGTCAGGAAGCGCGCTGCTGCTAATGCCATAGTAGTAGCGCTCTTTTTAGTCACGTCGCTGCTGCTAATTTTGAAATTCTCCACACGGTTGGCCCGTTTAGCAGTAGCGCATGATAGGAAAGTGCCCTGCTGCTACGCTCTTAGCAGCAACACACTTTTGCTCCCGCGCTACTGCTAAGACGTAGCACCCACCACCTTTTCCACCTCCCCCTCCCCATCTCCTCTCCTCCCTTTCCCCTACCTCCCACATCCTCCCTCTCTCACTCATCTTCTTCCTCAATACTTCTCCCCCCATTACTCTCCCTCTTCTACCTACCTATCTCTCTCTTCACTACTCCTAGCTATAACTACACCACCTCCATTAATGCATCTCCTTTCTCTTTTTCCTTCCCCCTCCACTAGTTGAAGTTGTCTCCTCCCAAATTAGGTAGCTAGGTAGATGTAGCATTTAGCTAAGTGACCTATTTGACCCTAACTAGATCTATCTTTGTCAAGAAGAGATTTGTGCACTTTTGATATCCCTACAACATCATCTCCACCGTGTGCTCGATCTCGAGATAGAGGTGATTAAAATTTCATGCTTTTGCAAAAATGGAAATATGTTTATGTGTGTGTGATATGTTTATGGAAATTTTGTGTGTGGCATGAGTTGATGCCAAATTGTGCTTTTGAGTTGCCTATGTTTTTCTAAAATGTCGATTTATTTCCTATTCGGCGAATTCCGGGCAAACTCTAGATATATATATGTCCTATTTTTAAGGAAGGTCATGCTGAATTTTTGTATGACTTTGATGAATGCATGCATCTGTGTGTCCATATTGTGGATGACATAATAGACCTGGGGCCATCATTCCTGCACAACATGATGCCGTTTGAGAGGATGAATGGGATCATCAAAGGATTCGTTCGTAACATGTCCCGTCCGGATGGAAGCATCGTCCAGGGCTATTTGACACAAGAGTGCATCTCTTTCTGTGAGAATTTTCTATATGGCGCAGACTAGCCGCCTGGTGTTAGTGTTGGTTTGCCCGTTAACAAGCACGATGGGAGGCTCGAAGGAGAAGGTCACTGCAACGGTCGCAGGGAATTGCATGTGGCATACTCAGATTGACACAGCGACTTTGACAAAGAAAAATTGGTAGTGCTACAACATCTAGACGAGGTAGATCCTTTCATGGCACTGCACAAAGAAATTATCGCAAAGAAGTATCGTGACCGAGGGGTATGCAAGACAGATGCGGAAGTAACTAGAGAGCACAACTCCACTTTCCTGCATTGGTTCAAAGAGCATATTATTGCTAATCCCCCGGAGGAGGGCTCTAAGGATGGATTGCCCATATACGCCTTAGCACATGGTCCCTCGCCCAACCTCGTAACCTATCAGGCATATGATATCAACGGATACAAGTTCTACACGGAGGCCAAAGATATGGACAGTGATGATCAAAACTCAGGGGTGACGATGGAATGCATGACCGGCAGCGACAACGGCGCAACTGAACGATTTTATGGAAGGATCGAGGAGATCTGGGAGCTTGACTACTCTGGACTGCACAACACGACGATGTTCCATGTCAGATGGGCTAAGAATGTCGAAAGAGAAAACCGGATTTTCACTACCATGACTATACCCGACGCCAAGAGCGCTACCGTGAACGCTATCGCAAAAAATGAGCCATGGGTACACGCTAAGCACGTGACACAATGCTTCTTCATAACCGACCCATGCAATCCCAGTCGTGTTGTCGTGAGGCGAGGCAAAAGGAACATCACTGGAATGGATGGAGTCGCCAACGAGGAAGACTATGATCAGTACGGCAACCCAATGAGGGAAGATGACGTTGATGATGAAGTATACGTCAAAATAAGAATCAATACTACATTACCTAAGAAAAATCGTACTCCATGGAAAAGGCAATCTCACAATTAGGGGCTCAATTATTCTTCGACGAACAAGAAGGGAAAGAAGCTGACACAAAAACAAAAACGTCAGCGCTGAGGAATCGGTCAAATGATGTAATATATATACATATATATGTTCCTATTTTGTATACACACTTAGCCATTATTATGCATGGGTCCAATGATGTAATATATATGTTCCTATTTTGCATACATATTTAACCATCAAATGATCCAATATATATCGCCTTCCTTTCGTTCACTCCTCTCGGAAAAAAAGTGAGAAAAAGAAAGGAAAAGAAAAAGGGAAACTGGTTATAGCAGTAGCGCTTTACTGAAAAAGAGCTTCAACTAGTCAAGGTAGCAGTAGCAGTTTCTGTATAAAACCGCTATAGCTGCCTTTAATAGTAGTAGCGCGTTTTGTCTAAATGCACTACTGCTACGTCCACTTAACCCAAAATTTTCACTCTCCCTGCTTCATCCCGCCTCTTTGCCCCCAAATCCCCACTCTCTTCCCCCCCTCGCACCGCCGCGCCCGACCCGGCCCCGGCGCTCGCCCCGGGCGTCGGCGCTCGCCCCCGACCCATTGGCCCTCGCCTTCCTCCTCTGCTTCCTCCCCTCCCAACCTTGGATGTCGTCGGGCCTGCCTCCTCGCCCCTGCACCCTATGTAAACCACCCCCCCCTCTCTCTCTCTGCTAGCTAGGGTTCTTTGGTTAATTTACTTAGGTTTTTGTTATGTTAATTAGGTTATCTATTTAGTTATGAATTTAGATAGGTTTAAAAATTAGCTGAATTTATAGGCAAATTTGAACTGGACATGTGATATGTGGATATGTCATGTTTTGGACATGTCATGTTTTCATAAATGATCTGAGTGGCCTATGTTACACTGGAATGTTGATTCATTTCCGTTCCGGTGAATTTCAGGTGCTCGATATGTCCATTTTTTAGCAAAGGTCATGCCGAAATTTCCCGTGAATAAAGGCATGATTTGTGCTACATAGGTGGCATATCGAGTGCTCGCACATAGATTTCTTTTTTATGCCATTTCTCATTTATTCTTACTTTTAGAAATAAATGAGGATAGTTAATCATAGGAAACATGTTGAACAACAAAGAAACCAGGCCTTCTGACCAAGATGCATACGAGATGGATTATTAGGGTGAACAAGACTACCTCGACTTTTTGACTGCTAAGCTAGGTTTGCAGGTCCGCCTCGATGATGGTACTGACGCCGACATCTACACCGACGGCGCTGGCACCGATGGCGGCGCCGAGACTGGTGGGGAAGGTACCGGTGGGGAAGATACCGGCGGGGAAGGTACCGGTGCCGATGCCGCTACCAAAAAGAGGAAGCATAAGAAGTAGAGGATACGAAAACCTAACAAACTAGGGATTGGACGACTTGTGATCACAAAGATGGCACCTGGCAAGTTTGAGCCGTTAGAGCCGGAAGAACCTCGCAAGTGCCATGGGAACCAAGTAGGATGCATCCTACGGTAATGCGCGAGCATCAACGATGATGACTTAGGGAGTAAAGAACATTTGACGCAGTTGCTCCTACCGAAGTTGCACAAGATATTCAAGTTCCCCGACCGGGATCATAACATAGAACAACCGTGGGATGATCCGAAGATGAAAAAGATTAACAATCACGCCATGGGCATGTTCAGCAATGATTTGGCCTCCTAGAGAGGGAGGGTGAAATGAGCTATTGAGGCTGAGGAACCCCTGTCCAAGATTTTGGAGGAAAATCCGACACTTACGGAAGAGGAGTTTGAAAAGTTCAAGTACACTTGCGCTACCGAGGATGCCAGGGCTAAGGCTGCGAAATTCTAGAGCCTTCAGCAAAGGAACACGGGGAAGCATCGCCTCGGAAGTCGTGGCTACCTTGGTAAAAGGCCCATATGGGATAAGGAGGATGCGGAACATGAAGCCGCGGGTCTCCCAGACCCCTTCGCGAAGTTCACCAACCCCTTGGAGTGTGACTTCATCAGGGCCCGCTACAAGTGGGACAAGGAGAAAAAGGTTTTTTACACGGACCAGATCACGAGGAAAATGATTAGACTAATGGAGAAGCAACACCAGCTTGCAGCCGAAAGCCCTACTTCTCTGATGAGGCCCAAGTGGGACACCCCTCTCAACCGGGCCTTGAACGAACTTAAGGGACTCCCTTTGGGCCAGCGGCCGCAATATGGTCGTGTGCACAGCGCTGGAGACGGCGCCACGTGGAAGGTGTTTTACAACGAGGGCCCAGAGGCCAAGAAGCAGAAAAAGAAGTTTAGTCAGGCGGACATCGACGCGAAGGTGAATCTTATGGTCGTGAAAAAAGCAACTGAGGATGCAAAAAAAGCAGCCGAGGACAAATATGAGTTGCTACAGCAGCCAGTCAATGCAGCTGTAACTGCCTGCAGAAATGATTTCGCTACTAACTTGGTTCCAGTTATCATCAACTGGACGAAGGCAAATCCAGACAAGACGGTACATGATTTCCCGTTGCCCAGTTTCGTCGGGAGCAACTCCATGAACAACAACACCATCGCACCATCACTTGCCCACGCAACCGGGCCTCCTCTCGCAGCCGCTCCCGCTCATAGAAGCCCGTCCTTAGTCTTTGGCCCGCTCGATGGGCCTTCGTCTTTGGCTGAGCTCGACGCCATCATGGTAATTACATGTCGCACCAACATATATATATATATAATATTCCTTTTTTGTTGCATTTCGGATGTTTTACGCCACAGACATATGGGTTTGCAGGCGAAAGAAATCCCGTGCACCATACTCTACTTGATCAAAGGCCAGAAGGTGGATGTGGGAAAGGGGATGATAATTGACCCCTTGCAACCCACGTTCCACAACCAGCCGATCCCCACTGGGCACTTCAGGGTTAGCTTGTCGAGTGTGAAATCAGGGCACGAGGATTTGCCTCCTCGAGAAAAGCATGTGGGAGCGGACGACGAGACACCCCCGCGGATTGGAAGCTGCAAGGGTTGGGTGCTGCTATGGCCGAAGAATCTTATTCGTCTGGAGCCGGCCTAGAGCACACCAATAACCGCACATCAACAAGCATGTGCGGAGAACACCAACCCACCTACGCAATTACTAGCTCCTGTAGTGCCGGGTGAGAGTGGCGGACGACATGATGAAGGGGTGCAATAGTATTGGCTGATGTAATTTGTCCTATAGAATAGAGAATGGATGATGAGATGGAGGTCGACCCTATGGATTTCCTCAATACAAACGCGTATGACTGTGACATAGAATTGATGAGTCAACCATATGATGAATCGGGCTATCAGCTTGCTAATGAGGATATGGATGATATGCCTGGGTAGGAAGGTCGTAGTAGGGATTGCAAAAAGTCTCTCTTCATGAAATCCTCACAGGACATGCCTGAAGAAGCCACCTCAACACAGGCTCAACTAGCCGGGCATGAGGGTCGTACAGTACTTAGCCCGGGAACACTGGGCAGGGGTTAAGGAAGGGTCTAGAAGGTGTGCCCAAGAAAAAGGAGAGAAAGAGATCGGGGAAGATAGATGCCTCCAAACAAGCCAGAGCACATAGCAGCCAGACGATGCATTCTGAAAGAGCATGTACCTGTGAAAGGTGCGGTCATGTTCCTTCTCACGGGCGAGCCGATGCTACCGCCGAAACCACTGGAGACACTATCAGGGGATCTCAGGAGACTGCACGACCATGTGCTGTCGACTGAGAAAAGCCTACTAGCCTCAAAGGATCATGGATATCCGACATACGCGGCTCGTGTGCCTGAGGGGAAGTGCTACGTCGAGACACAGCCCGCGAAGGTGTTCTTCCTGCAGTTTGACCATATCTTTGAGATGTTTCTGACAAGGCGGCTTGATTTTACAATCGTCTGCCTTTTTGCGCTACATATGAGCTCCGTCATGAAGAGTGAAGAAGTCTCGCAAATCTGTGTGGCGGATCCGAACTACATGCACGAGTCTTTCTTGAGTCTCGGCGACTTTGAGCGTGAAACTACTAGGGAGTACCTCCAAAACTTCATGGTACAGAGTAAGGACCGGGAAATTGTCCTCGTGCCTTATCATCCAAAGTAAGTCAGTTCCGGACAACCCTTTCATATATTTCAATCATTCCTTCTCTCTATATGGGGAATAATTTGAGGTGTCTTTTCCCAACAGCAACGGGTGCGCCGTCCTTATCGTTCTTGACCCGCACGTCTCCCACGCCATGTATTTTGACCCTTCCAGAGACTACGATAAAAAAGACAACATCCACATAATGAATATTCTAGATGATGCTCTCCAAGGCTTCAGCATTAGAGGTGGCCACATGCAGATCAGGAAACAAAGGAACAAGAAGATGGGTTTCGCGCATAAAACTAACTTCTCCTGCTTCCATGTCCCAAAACCTAGCAAGAAGGATGGATTCTACATCGTCCATCTCATGATTCAGTTCAACACGGATCACCAAAAGCTTCGCATGAGAAGCATAAATGATGATCATATCCACAAGTGGCTAGAATCTCATGGAGAAGTGGATTATGAACTTAGAGATGACTTCTTTCACATCCAAAGCGACATTGCGACGATCATCATGAAAGAAGTCGTCGATGAGAAGGGGATGTTCCACCACGGCCCTATATCACGAGCTGACGTCCGAACTCGCGTAGGCATGCAACGTCTAGACCTCATGCCGTTCAAGAAGCTAGGGTCCATCCTCGATGATATGGAAGGATGGAACTTCTACTGATTTATGATGCCGATGATGATGATATGTGTTGGTTGAACTTGTATACTTTTTGTAGCGATGAAACTTTGTGATGTCCATGGTCCCTACCGAACTTGCGTAACGCTACTTTGTTAGTTTGCGTACGATGACCTGCGTACCTCTAGTTAATTAATTTGTGTATTGTATGATGCATCTAGTTGCTAACCCTTTCTTTTTCGGTGTTGCTCTAGTATACTTTGTTGCATATATATGATTGTACATCCTCTTCATGAACATGCATCTCTAACAGGTACCTAGTTTCTTGATGGCGAGATGGAAGTGCTATGTCGTGTACAAAGGGAAGGTTCCGGGGGTGTACAACGAGTGGCATCAGTGTCAGGCGCAAGTGAATGGGTTTTCGGGTGCCAGCCATAAAGGCTTCATAAGCAGATAAGAAGGAGAAGCTAGTTACCTGAGGTTCACGCTAGCGCGAGAGAGGACTCGTAACCGCCACCTCATGTACTGCATAGTTCCGCTCTCACTCATAGTGATAGCTCTTCTCGCGTATACCTTTGCTTAGATGGATGACCTTGTAGTTGCAAGTATTTGAGACTTGCATGTATCGCTATTTTTGAGATGATGACAAGATACCACTTTGTGTTGGAAGATGATTATGATGAGACTATTTGTATGTATATGCTATGATTACATTTGTGGTCTCGCAGGCATTTGTATGTGTATCATGATGACATTTGTATGTGCTAAAGATTCTTCTATAAAGCCTGTTCGAATACAAAACAAGTATGCCGGAATTTTTTTACTAAAATTAGCAGTAGCGAGTGGAGAAAAGTTAGCAGCAGCGCGGTAGTAGCACTAGCGCGTACAAGAGAAGCACGCTATAGCTATTAGCAGTAGCGAGCTTCCACTAGGAGCGCTGCTGCCACACTTGTGTAGTAGTAGCGCTTGTGAGCACGCGCTACTGCTACATGTTAGCTGTAGCGCCTTATTAGTAGCGCCAGTACCCGCGCTACTGATACACCTAAAACCCGCGCTGCTGCTAGCCTTTTCCCTAGTAGCGATGCCAGGTCGTGATGTTGTGCTAAGGAGGTCCCCTTTGGCGTGCAAGTAGCTCCTTGGAGGACGAAAAGGAAAGCAACACTACAGGAGCGAGTTTATGATAGCGAATGGTGAGGGAGTCCTGGATTAGGGGGTGTCCGGATAGCCGGACTATACCTTCGGCCGGACTCCTGGACTATGAAGATACAAGATTGAAGACTTCGTCCCGTGTCCGGAAGGGACTTTCCTTGGCATGGAAGGCAAGCTTGGCGATACGGAGATGTAGATCTCCTACCATTGTAACCGACTTTGTGTAACCCTAGCCCTCTCCGGTGTCTATATAAACCGGAGGGTTTTAGTCCATAGGAAGAACAACAATCATACCATAGGCTAGCTTCTAGGGTTTAGCCTCTCTGATCTCGTGGTAGATCTACTCTTGTACTACCCATATCATCAATATTAATCAAGCAGGACGTAGGGTTTTACCTCCATCAAGAGGGCCCGAACCTGGGTAAAACATTGTGTCCCCTGCCTCCTGTTACCATCCGCCTAGACGCACACTTCGGGACCCCCTACCCGAGATCCGCCGGTTTTGACACTGACATTGGTACTTTCAACGAGAGTTCCTCTGTGTCGTCACTTTTAGGCCCGATGGCCCCTCCGATCATCAACGACGATGCGATCCAGGGTGAGACTTTTCTCCCTGGATAGATCTTCGTATTTGGCGGCTTTGCACTGCGGGCCAATTCGCTTGGCCACCTGGAGCAGATCGAAAGCTACGCCCCTGGTCGTTAGGTCAGATTTGGAAGTTTAAACTACACAGCGGACCTCCGCAGAGACTTGATCTTCGACGGATTCGAGCCGCAGCCGAGCATGCTGCACTGTCACGATGGGCATGATCTAGCTCTGCCGCCGAACAGTGCCCTTGAGGCCGCACCCGCATCAGCTCCGACCCTTAATTCGGAGCGAACTGCGCCAATCGAGGATGGGTGGTTGGACACCGCCTCGGGGGCTGCAATCTCTACGGCAATGGAGCCGAACACCAGCCCTATTCTCTGTGAAGCCTGTGACTCCAAGGAGCCGGACTCCTCTCCAGACTCCGAGCCCTCCGCGCCCCTACCGATCGAGCCCGATTGGACGTCGATCATGGAGTTCACCGCCGCGGACTTCTTTCAGCACTCGCCCTTCGGCGATATTTTGAATTAACTAAAGCCTCTCTCTTTATCAGGAGAGCCCTGGCCGGACTATGGTCAACAAGGTTGGGATGCGGATGATGAAGAAATTCAAAGCCCACCCACCACCCACTTCGTAGCCACTGTCAATATGTTAAACGACGTTCTCGACTTCGTCTCCGAAGACATCAACGGTATGGACGACGATGTAGGAGATGAACATGAACCAACGCCTACAAGGCACTGGACAGCCACCTCATCTCATGATGTATACATGGTGGACACACCTAAAGGAAGTGACGACGAGGAACACAGGGACGCAACGAGGGATCGTTCACTTGAAAAGCAATCAAAGCGGTGACGTAAGCGCCGCTCCAAGCCCTGCCTCGACAAAGACAGCAGCCATACAGACCCAGCCATAGAGCAGGACGAGCCGGCGGACGATGAACATGCCTTCGAGCAACCATCCGAACAGGGCAACTTGGATAAACAAACCGAACACCCCGTCCCCGGCGAAAACAACAGTCTGGACGACCTTACGCCGAATAGGTTCATGGAGCAGAAGAACCTCCATGAAGGCCTCGTCGCCACTGCGCGTAACCTGAAAAAGCAGAAGCGGAAGCTCAAAACGACGGAAGATGCACTCAGAATCAGATGGTGCAAAGTACGCAACACCGCAGACAAATATGGCGGCAGTCGTAGCACAAAAAGCTATCCAAAGCGAAAGCTACTGCCTGAATTTGACGAGGAGGCCTTAGAGCCCTTGCAATCAAAAAATAGGAAAGCCACCCGGTCGGATAGACGACCGCATGGCCAGGATGGAGTGGCAAGCGGCGACACACACAAGCCAGCACGCGATCCACCAAAGGATCCGCATCAAAAAGATGGCCCAGCCAGATCTATCTACGGGCCAAGAAAGCAAGCTCTAGTAAGCAATGCAACACAACAAATATCCGAACATCACGGCACACCCAAATACAGGGGTGCCGCACACCCCCTATGTTTCACCGATGAGGTGCTGGACCATGAATTTCCAGTGGGATTCAAGCCCATAAACATGGAGGCGTACGACGGAACAACAGACCCTGGGGTCTGGATCGAGGATTATATCCTCCACATACACATGGCCAGAGGAGATGACCTCCACGCCATAAAATACTTACCCCTCAAGCTTAAAGAACCAGCCCGGCATTGGCTCAAAAGCCTTCGCGAAAACACCATTGGAAGTTGGGAAGATCTTGAGGATGCTTTCCGGGCAAATTTTCAAGGGACCTTTGTCCGCCCTCCGGATATAGACGATCTCAGTCACATAACTCAACAGCCCGGAGAGTCAGCCTGGAAATTCTGGAACAGATTTCTTAATAAAAAGAATCAGATAGTCGACTGTCCGGATGCCGAATCCCTAGCAGCTTTTAAGCATAACGTTCGAGACGAATGGCTCGCCAGACACCTAGGCCAATGAAAGCCAAGAACAATGGCCACATTAACAAGCCTCATGACCCGCTTTTGCGCAGGAGAGGACAGCTGGTTGGCAAGATGTAGCACCAGCGACCCAAGTACATCCGAAGTTAGGGATGGAAACGGAAAACCCCGACGCAACAAGCACCAGTGCGGGAATAAGAGAAACAGCCCAAAGAGCATGTCGGTTAACGCCGGATTCAAAAGCTCGCGGCAGAATCAAAGAAAGCCGCTCCTCAAGGATAATAGGGACGAGCTATCCAACTTAAAAAAAATCTTGGACAAGATATGTCAAATACACAGTACTCCCGAGAAACCTGCGAACCATACCCACAGAGATTGTTGGGTTTTTTAGCAATCCGACAAACACAACGCCGAACACAAGGGGCTCGACACACCAAGTGAGGATGATGACGAACCCCACAAGCAGAGAACCAGGAAACAAAAGGATTTCCCACAAGAAGTCAAAATAGTAAACTTACTTCACGTGACGAACAGAATGGCGCAAACAGAGATACGCGCCATACGGCCTATCCCAAAGGAGTCTCGCCAATGGTTGTTAAAACCGATCACCTTCGACCATCAGGATTACTCTAGAAGTATCCGGAACGCAGGCTAGACTGCCTTGGTATTAGATCCAATAATCGGCGGACTCCACTTTACTTATGTCCTAATGGACGGCGGCAGTGGTCTAAACCTGTTATACCAGGACACAATCCGCAACATGGGGATAGACCCAACAAAAATTCGCCATAGCAAAACCTCCTTTCAAGGGGTAACACGAGGCCGGGATGCCCGTTGCATGGGTTCTCTCCGGCTAGAAGTTATGTTCGGCTCCCCCGATGACTTCCGTCGCAAACAGCAAACTTTCCACATCGCCCCATTCTCAAGTAGCTATCAAGCACTGCTGGGATGCAAAGCTTTCGCCCGCTTTAACGCAATACCGCATTATGCATCTCTCATGCTTAAGATGCCTGGTCCACGAGGTATCATCTCATTAAAGGGAAAACATTGAGTGTTCCCCCTGTGCGGAAGACAGTGCGGCTGCCTTGACAGCCCCACAATAAAGCGGCTTCACCAGCCAAAGCACCTAAACAGGTCGTCAAGACCACGGACACGGCTAGACGAGTCCGGCATAAACATACAATTGATAAAGGCTTAATAGCCGTATACCCCTGTACTAGGGGCTCCGCGCATATAAAACAAGAGACAATAAAGCTCAATTTTACCCATTTCGATTTATACTTCGTTTATTTAGTATAACTCATGTTCGGCATGATCTTTCCTAAACTAAGTTCCTCTCTTTTACAGATGAACACCGTGCTACGCCCGTCCAGGATACGGCACAACAGAGACACAGGCGCAGACGTGCAGTAGGGACTCGTTCCAAGAATTCTTTTCAGATTAAGACCCTGCATAAACCTTTTTTACTGTCTCTTGTTGATACACACCCCCTGGTTTCTTGGTATAACCAAGGAGGAGGCTGGCGTTTTGGCATGTGGCCACGTCAGAGTTTTGCACGTACCTGGACACTAGGGGCTTATTACTAAGGGCGTTATCCCGCCCGCCCTCATAAAGACCGAATACCTTAGGGAGTGTTCGGCGTCGCGAGTTTGGCCTTATATGCATCAGCTCCGAATCATGTCTTTGGTCAAATGTTGGGTTTGCCCAGCTCCTGTGTTTTGCTACCTTATGTTCCGCTCTATCGGCTAGGGCGGCACCAGGAGAACTACTGCGATTGTGCCCCGGTTCGGCCAGGCGAGCACCTCAGTAGAGAAAGCCGAAAACTGACCGTCATGATATAGCATGAGACTGGTCAACCACTCGATGACTTACCGGAATCTTTAGGATTCTTCCGCATTAATGAAGGGTCGCTTCCCGACCAGGCTCATACGAGCCCCAAGTTCGGGCGAGCGCAGGTGCCACCAGGGGCTATATAAGTAGCCTCACTGTCAAACTCCTATGCCTAAGTGAAAGTGGTAAAGCATCATAGTCCGATTGCCTAGTTCACTGCAATCACCTCCTTTGTAGGACCAAGACATTGGATCAAGTGTGAAAATGTGCCTTCTATGAACACCCCCGCATTATGTGCGTGGGGGCTGAAGCCGACGACTGCCATCTTTCATATTATATATAAATATATGTTAAACGTCTGCACAGGAGGTATTATAATACTTGCAGGCACAAGTATAAAATGCTTCTATAATTTATCAAAATATTGTTTTACAATAATATATGCTATTCGAATATAGTATCCTTCGAGCACTGCGTCTCTATTAAACGAGCGCCTTGCAGAACTTCCTGAAAATAGTGCTCGGCAGGTACTCGGCTTCCATCCGAGTTTGGGGATGCAACAGCGGTGTCCTCCATTTCTGCCCAGTATGTCTTCACACGGGCAAGAGCCATCCGTGCACCCTCTATGCATGCTGACCTCTTCAACGCATTGATATGCGGCGCCGCACGAAGGAACTGCTGCACTAAGTTGAAATAACTTTTCGGCTCTGGCCTCTCTGGCCAAAGATGACTCATGACATACTTCATGGCAAGTCCGGACAACCTATTTAGCTCGGCCCATTCGGCCAAATGATCGGCTAATGACAGTGGATGCTCCGGATTGTGGAACTGCGACCAAAAGAGCTTTTCCACTTCGCGATCTTCTTGATACCGGAAGTGTTCGGCCGCATCTGCGGCACTCGCTGCCAAATCCAGATAGGTGTCCGCCGTACTCCACATCTAGTCTAACGGAGCATGTTTAAGCTCACAGAACTTCCTCCACATCATAAAGGGCTTTCTAGCCGCGATCTCTCCGGCCTGACGCAGCTCCTCCTTCATAGCTCTCATTGCAGAGCGAGCATCCTTGGCATCGGAAACAGCCTTCTCCAGGTCCGTCTGTTCCACCCGATATTCTTTTTCAAGAAGCTTGCAACGGTCAGCAGCGTTCTTCAGCTTCATGGCCATCTCGGCCATTTCCTTCTTGCTTTGGTAGTGAGCAGCCTGTTCGGCTTTCAGCTCTTCAATTGCCTTTCCGGTAGCCGCATCACTTTTCCTGGCTTGCTCCTTGGTTCGGGCAAGTTCCGCCCGAAGATTCTCCATGGCAGTAGCACCATCTGCATCAAGCGCACACATTGTAAGATACTGGCATAAAGCTCCTCTTACCAGGTGCCGCCGGAGGAATTACATACCTTGTGCCTCGTCAAGCCGCTTGTTGACAAGCGTGATGTCGGCATCTGCCACGTCAAGTTGCCGCTTTAGCTCGGCAAATTCGTCATTCCGGCTTGCCACCGGACACTTCGCCACCTACGTACGAAGGCGGCATATTAGACCTGGGATTATGATCCTCTGTGCGTCGTCACTTTTGACAACGCACAGAGTCTCAGGGGCTACTATCTACACATGGCGCATCTTATTTATGCGCAACTGTCCACAAAGGGTACATTATTTCGCGTACCTCAAAACCAGTCAGCAAACTCCTGACGGCCTCTGTCGGAGTACTAAGGTAGGGGTACCCTAGTACCCCGAACTTGTGCACGGATAGTCGCAGCATCCCCGCGGCAAGGGTTGCCGGGTGACTGCCAAGATCCTCCACGGCTACTTTGAAGACCATTCAAGAACAAAGTACCCAAGACAAGACCCCGGCGAGAGGGGCTCGCCGGGAAGGCCAACCAAGGCCCCGGCAAAAGGAGCTTGCCGGGAAGGAAACGAGACCCTGGCAAGAGGAGCTTGCCGGGAAGGCCACTCAAGGCATTTTCAAGGGACTTGCCGTGACGCACCGCGCGTCCCGGCAAGGCCCCACTCAAGGCATTCCCAGAAGACCTGCCGCGGCATGCCACGCGTCCCGGCAAGACCCGGTGAGCGACAAGCTCCCGGACGCGACAAGACGACGACCGCGGCGAGGAGTTTGCCGCGGGAACCGCCTCTCCGAGCCCGCGCCCCAGCACAACCACCACGTGTCTCTCTGGGGGCCTCCCCCGAGCACACGTGGCAGGAGGTCGCGCATCTAGGGGTGCGAGGTGGCGAGCAGGCGCTGACGAGATAACCACCGTGGCTAACGGTGGCTTCTCTAGCAAGCCCCTTTCGGTACTGTTCAGGCGACACAGACGGGCATTTAATGCCCTTGACCACTGCCGTCAGGGTTAGGTATGATAGCACTGTAGCAGGTAGCTGTGCCTGCTACAGCACCTAGCTGCCCCTACTGTGGCACCCTTTCCATTTTTGCCCTTGGCCCCCGTTGCTCTATGTCGGTAACCCCTTGAGTATCAAAGGAGGACCGTCTGCAACGTAGAGGGGGGTCGGCCATTCTGAGAGACTTCGAGGTTAGCCACTTCGAGCACTCATGCTCGGTCTTGCTAGCTGCTGGAGTATACTGTAGCACTCCGCGCCCCCGAGCTAGAAATCAATACAACACCACAAAGCAGGAGTAGGGTTTTACGCATCCGTGCGGCCCGAACCTGGGTAAATCGCCCACGTGCCTCGCCTCGATCAGTTCTCCGCTCGCGTGCTTCGCCTCGATCTACTCTTTGCGCGACCTCCGCCCCCCGCCGAACCAAAAGGGACCCGGTCCGCCGGTCCCATAGGTGTCCGTGGATCAAAAACCCTGGCATCTCTGGCGTGCCAGGTAGGGGGCGTCGAAGTTGTGTGAATCAGATCCGGCGTTCTTGCGAGCTAGATTTTCATCATCTACGTCAACATGCCGCCGAAGAAGAAAGTTTCGGAGGCAGCTGCTCCGTCTACGCCGAGCCAACCACCGCCGGAGCAAACGGCCGGTGGGGCAGGCGCCGGCGGAGGAACATGCGTCGACGAGGGACTCGCGGTGCTGCCAGGTCCCAGGGCAAGGCTGCGCTGCCCATCGGCGGCGTAGCCGGCTCCCACAACGACCGGGCGCACTCCAAGACCTCGGCGTCCGTACATGCACCGTGCCCATCTTAGGAGGCGCGGGACCGGCAGCGTCATGGCACTCACGGTACCATGCGCTCGCTGGATCCGGATCGGGCTGGTGGATCTCGGAGCGCTCCGGACCACCATGCACGTCAACTTGCTGGCGCGAGCGACACGCGGTCGCCTGGACGGGACGCTGCTCCTTCTAACATGGTTAGAAGTCCAAGCATGTCCCGCTCCTCGCACCATTCGCTACCGCCGCCCGCCACCGCAGCCGAAGCTCTGGCGCGAGCTCAGCTGCTCCTCGACTACCCCGAGCGCCGGACAAGATCGACGACTGGAGGGCCACTATCCAGAGTCTCACTGGCTTCACCAACGGTGACACTCCTCGGCAGCCGAGCGCGTCGCAGCCGCAGCGAGTCAGCCAGGTACGAGCCGGTGGTGACAAGACTGGTGGGGGTGCAACCACTGTGCACTCCCCACCCCGAAGGCTGAGGTCGCCGACTCGCCGGATCCACCTCGACAGCGACTCCACCGCGTCGTCAGATCCCCGAGCTCGTCGCGATCAGCGCCAAGTTCTTCAAGAATGGCAGCGGGAAGACGCTCGTACTCGCATCGAGCGCCGGAGAGAAGCGCGATGTCAATCAGACCAGCGCGCTAGGCCCTCTGTTGACATGCATGCGCCAGGGGAACTAGGCGACTTGCCGTACCCGGTAGGTTGCCCTGCGTTCACTCGTGAGCTGCGGCAAGTCCAGTGGCCCAGTACGAAGAACTTCAAGCCAGATGTACCGAAGAAGTATGATGGCAAGTTGCATCCGTCGGAGTTCCTCAGCATCTACACCATCGCGGTGCAGGCTGCTGGGGGACGGGATGACAAGATCCTTGCCAACTACTTCCCGTTGGTGCTCAAGCCCAACGTCAGGTCCTGGCTCATGCACTTGCCGGACAACTCCGTATCTTCCTGGGCCGACCTGTGCCATCAGTTTGTTGGCGCCTTCACAGGCGGCCACAAACCTTATGGCCAAGAGAGCGATCTTCATCTGCTCGTCCAGAAGGAAGGAGAGCCCCTGCGCCATTACATCCAGAGGTTCAGCCGTGTACACCACAACATCCCAAATATCCACCCCGTCGCGGTGATCAGCGCATTCCATCAGAACGTGCGTAACCGCAGGATGCGGGAGGAGATGGCGATGTGCAAGATTCGGGACGTCAGCAAGCTATATGCCCTGGCCGACAAGTGTGCACGCGCTGAGGAGGGGAGGAAGTTCCTCGGAGAAAGCACTGGAGCGGAAGGATCTGGCAGTGAGGATTCTGCCCCGGCAAAGAAAAACCGGCGGCGCAACAGGAAGAAGAGGGGCAACGAGGTGCTGGTCGTTGAGCAGTCCGGCGATGAAGGTGGCGCCAAGAAGGCTGCAATTGGTAGCTCCGGCAAGGAAGTTGCCGCGTGCACCAACTGTCAGGCCGTGGCGGTCGCCGACAAGCGGGACGGCTCCGACAAGCAATATTGCAAGATTCACCGCACCAAGGGCCACGACCTCCAAAACTGCAAGAAGGTCGAGCAGCTCGTCCAGCAACAGAGGGCTGAGTACGAGTGGCGCGACAAGGAGAGAGCCCAAGGGGGTGCCGAGAAACCTGGCCAGAAGCGCACCGGCCAGGAAGGACGCCGCGGCAAGGCCAAGCAGCGGCAAGGAGACGATGAGGATGAAGACATGGATGACACTGAGACCAGTGAGCAGGAGTTTCAGAAAGCCACAGAGGTCTTGTGCG
This sequence comes from Triticum urartu, assembly GCF_003073215.2. NCBI lineage: Eukaryota > Viridiplantae > Streptophyta > Magnoliopsida > Poales > Poaceae > Triticum > Triticum urartu. The sequence goes on from NC_053026.1 coordinate 488,781,661, forward strand.
TTGACGGGGGTGCTTCCCTGCATACCTCGCACCGCCAACTCAAACAATGGGTGCAGGAAGTCAATGCAGCGGAACCACCCATCGAATCGCGCAAGCTTCTGAAGTGGTCCAGCACGCCTATCATCTTTGACATTGAGGACCACCCTGACCGCACCACCGCGGTCGGGTGTCTGCCGATGTTGGTTTCGCCAACTATCCGCAACCTCAAAGTCACCAAGATGTTAGTTGACGGCGGGGCCGGCTTAAACCTAATCTCCTCCGCTGTACTCCGAAAACTCCAGATCCCTGACAGCGAGCTCGAAGAGACCGGCACATTCCAAGGAATCAATCCGGGAAGGAGCAAGCCGAAGGGGAAGGTCACGCTGCCGGTAACATTCGGCAGCGAGTTAAACTTCAGGACTGAGAGGGTCACATTCGACGTTGCCGATATCCCGTTGCCTTACAATGGGATACTTGGCCGCCCAGCACTCGCCAAGTTCATGGCGGCCTCTCACTATGCGTATAACGTGCTGAAGATGCCAGGCCCGATAAGCGTCATTTCTGTCCCTGGCGACAAGAAGGATGCTCTTATCTGTGCCGACAAGATCTACCGGGAACCAGCAGCCGCGGCAGACCGTGATCCACTTGCCGCTGAAGCTCCCGGGACCAAGAAGACCAAGTCCGGCAAGAGTTCTGGTGCCTACTCCGGCAAGCGCACCTCTTCGGAGTGCTGCGCTGCCGTTGAGGACGCACCATCGAGCTCCAGGAGGACCAAGCCCGGCAAGAGCTCTGATGCCCACTCCGGCAAGCGCACCTCTTCGTAGTGCTGCGCTGCCGTTGAGGACGCACCATCGAGCTCCAGGAAGACCAAGCCCGGCAAGAGCTCTAATGCCCACTCCGGCAAGCCCGCCTCCTCGGAGTGCTGCGCTGCCGTTGAGGACGCACCATCGAGCTCTAGGAGGACCATGCCCGGCAAGAGCTCTGATGCCCACTCCGGCAAGCGCGCCTCTTCGGAGTGCTGCGCTGCCGTCGAGGACGCACCATCGAGCTCCACCGGCAAGTGCAAGAAGACGATGGCAGCTCCGCCAGAGACGAAGAGGGTATCCGCCAAGGTGGACGGCGCTGGTGGTACCTTCACCATCAGTGCCACGCTTGACCCTAAATAGGAAAGCGCGCTCGTTACTTTCCTGCGGGCGAATGTCGACGTGTTTGCATGGCAGCCGTCTGACATCCCCGGTGTTCCCAGGAAAGTGATTGAGCACCACCTTGCCGTGTGTCCCCACGCGCGGCCCGTCAAGCAGAAAGTCAGGAAACAGGCAATGGAGCGCCAAGAATTCATTACAGAAGAGATCAAGAAACTGGAAGCAGCAGGCCTCGTCAGAGGAGTGCTCCATCCCACGTGGTTGGCCAATCCTGTAGTCGTGCGCAAGGCAAACGGGAAATTGAGGCTTTGTATCGATTTCACCGATGTTAACAAAGCTTGTCCCAAAGACCCGTTCCCTTTGCCGCGCATCGACCAGATTGTTGACTCCACGGGCGGATGTGATTTGCTTTCATTTCTTGACGCATACTCAGGGTATCATCAAATCTTCATGGCAGAAGAGGATGAGGAGAAGACCGCATTTATTACTCCATGTGGCACGTACTGCTTTGTACGGATGCCTTTCGGATTAATAAATGCTGGTTCAACATTTGCAAGAGTAGTCCATATTGCTCTTAAGCCACAAATACACAGAAATGTGGAAGCCTACATGGATGATATAGTGGTCAAGAGCAAGGACAGAGCAACCCTGGTTCAAGATTTGGACGAGACCTTCGCAAATCTGCGCAAGATCAGCCTCAAGCTCAACCCAGAGAAGTGTGTGTTCGGAGTTCCCTCCGACAAGCTTCTCGGGTTCTTCGTGTCTCAGCGGGGAATTGAAGCCAACCCCGACAAGATCAAGGCCATTGAGCAAACTGAAGCACCAAAGCGCGTCAAGGATGTACAGAAACTTGCCAGTTGCGTGGCTGCTCTCAGCAGGTTTATTTCTCGGTCTGCTGAGCACGCCCTGCCGTTTTTCAAATTACTGAAAAAGGCAGGTCCAATGAAATGGACTCCGGAAGCGGAGGCTGCGCTGCAAAACCTGAAGAAATACCTGTCCTCCCCCCCAATACTTGTCGCGCCTAAACCACAAGAGAAGTTGCTGCTGTACATAGCGGCAACCAATCAAGTGGTTAGTGCTGCATTGGTAGCAGAGAGGGAGGCAGATGATGAGCCAGCAACCGCGGCAAGCGCATCCAGCGACAAGCAGGGGGCTTCCCTGACAAGCTCTGGTCCCGACAAAGATGGATCTACGCAGATGCATGAGGAGACGCGGAAGAAAATGGTGCAGCACCCAGTTTACTTTGTCAGTTCCCTCCTGCAGGGGGCTAGGTCAAGGTACTCTGGTGTGCAGAAATTGCTTTTCGGCCTTCTCATGGCCTCGAGAAAGCTGCGCCATTACTTCCAAGCACATGAGATCACAGTTGTCACTCGCTTTCCGCTCAAGAGGATACTGCAGAATCCAGAAGCGACAGGCAGGATTGTTGAGTGGGCACTGGAACTGTCAAGCTTTGGTCTCAAGTTTGAAAGCACTTCAACCATCCAGAGCAGAGCATTGGCAGAATTTATAGCAGAATGGACGCCAACGCCAGATGAAGAAATTCCAGAAACGAGCATCCCCGACGAGGAGGCAAGCAAAGAGTGGCTGATGTACTTTGATGGTGCCTTTTCGATGCAAGGCGCCGGCGCTGGTGTGCTGCTTATCGCACCCACCGGAGAGCACCTCAAGTACATAGTCCAGATGCACTTTCCCAAGGAGCAAGCAACAAACAATACTACAAAGTACGAAGGCTTGCTTGCCAGTCTCCGGATCGCGGCAGACCTTGGGATTAAGAAGCTCCTTGTCAGGGGTGACTCATAGCTTGTCGTCCGCCAAGTAAACTAGAATTATCAGAGTCCGTTGATGGAAGCTTACGTTGATGAAGTGAGAAAGCTAGAAGAGCGCTTTGACGGCCTACAAATGGAGCACGTTCCGAGATCTCAGAACGCCCTTGCTGATGGCCTGTCAAAGTGCGCCGCACTCAAGCTACCTGTGGAACCAGGGACCTTTGTGCTCAAGCTGACCCAACCGTCCGTAACACCATCAACTGGACAAAGCAAGAAGAGGAAGTTGATTCCTGGTGACTACCTGCCGGCAGAGCTTCCCGAAGCCGCCGCCAAGAAGGTCCCCAAGATCAACACCGAAGGCGCTGAGGAGCAGTCTGCTCCGGTAAGCCCTAGGGCTTGTTCCGTTGAAGCAGAAGCTCCCGGCAAGCTTGTCGCGGAATGTCACGCTCCGGCAGAGACACAGCTTCTCGCCGTAGAAGCGGATATTCCCGCAGCAATCTCCAAGATCAACGCCAAGAGCGCCGGGGAGCAAGATGCTCCGACAAGCCCCAGGGTTTGTTCCGTTGAAGCTGAAGCTCCCGACAAACTTGTCGGGGAACGTCAAGCTCCGGCAGAGACGCAGCTTCTCGCCGTAGAAGCGGATGTTCCCGCGGCAGCAGAGTCGCCTTTAGTCCTTGTTGTCGAGCCACAGGCTCCAACATGGGCACAGCAGATTGTCCGTTTCCTTCAGACAGGAGAGCTTCCCGAAGAGCAAGAAGAAGCCGAAAGAGTAGCCCGGCAGTCAAGTATGTACCAGTTCGTCGACAAGACACTGTACAGAAGAAGACTCAACGGTGTGAAATTGAGGTGTATTCCCCGGGAAGACGGACAAAAGCTGTTGGCAGAGGTACATGGAGGCATATGTGGACACCACATTGGCGCAAGAGCACTCGTCGGCAAAGCATTCCGGCAAGGCTTCTTCTGGCCAACAGCCCTCCAGGATGCAACTGCACAAGTAACCAAGTGTGAAGCGTGCCAGTTCCATTCCAAGAAGATACACCAGCCAGCTCAAGCTCTCAAGACGATCCCTTTATCCCGGCCATTTTCGGTCTGGGGGCTCGATATCCTCGGCCCCTTCCCCCGAGCTGTCGGGGGCTTTGAGTACTTGTACGTCGCAATCGACAAGTTCACAAAGTGGCCGGAAGTGGAAGCAGTGAGGAAGGTGACCGCACAGTCAGCCGTCAAGTTCTTCAGGTCGATTGTTTGCCGCTTCGGGATCCCTAACCGGATAATCACCGACAACGGCACACAATTCACGAGCCACGCCTTCATGCAGTACGCCCAAGATCTCAGCGTGAAGGTCTGCTTCGCTTCTGTTGCTCACCCGAAAAGCAACGGTCAAGCGGAGAGGGCAAACGCCGAGGTGCTGCGGGGGCTCAAGACCAGAACTTTCGATAGGCTGCACAAGTGCGGAAGAAACTGGATCGAGGAGCTACCGGTGGTTCTTTGGTCGATCAGAATGACGCCAAATCGAGCCACTGGACAGACACCCTTTGCTCTAGTCTATGGAGCAGAGGCAGTTACCCCCACGGAACTCGTATACAGGTCACATCGAGTGCTCGCTTACGATGAGCTTGAGCAAGAGCGGCTGCGGCAAGATGACGCGCTGCGCCTTGAGGAAGATCGTCTCCAGGCTGCTATGCGAGCTGCTCGCTACCAGCAAGCTCTACGCCGCTATCACAGCCGCGGAGTCGATGCCAAGAGTCTCGAGGAAGGCGACCTTGTTCTTCGGCGCGTTCAGTCGGCCAAGAATTCCAACAAGTTGACGCCGAAGTGGGAAGGCCCTTACCGGGTGAAACGAGTCATGAGGCCTGGCGCTGTCCGCCTTGAGACCGAAGATGGCATTCCTGTGAGCAACTCCTGGAACATCGAGCATCTTCGTAAGTTTTACCCGTAAGGCGCGGTTGTCGGGCCCTGCCCGGCAACCACCTTTCTGTACAAGTCTTGCCGCTGTTGCATGTAATCCTTTGTACAGAGCCAGGCGCAGACCCTGAGCACCAGTAAATGAAGCGCTGCATACCCCGGGGTTATAGCATGCATGCTAGGTTGAGTCTCGTCCTTGGTTAGGGTCGATAGTGCCTAACAGCACCTAACCCCTACCTTAGAGGTCGAGTGTCCGTCCCTTTGCTTTTCCTTCGTTCGCAGGGCTCGCACGTCCTGGCCAGGCTACCTGGAGACGAAAAGGAGAAGAAGGGCGCGCCGGCACCTGAGCCCCGGCAAGCCAGCGTCGCTGGGGGCTGCGAGTGCCAAGATTCGTCCCCGGCAAGCCAGAGTGGCCGGGGGCTGCGATATCAGATAAGTCTTTCGTCCCTCTTCATGCACCCTCTTATGCACTGTGGAATGCGAAACCGCGTTTCTTCCCGAAAACTGCCGTGCTCCCTCAACTCTAGGCCCTAGGGCTCGTTCCCGGGGCCAAGTTTGGTCGTAGTCGCGGTAGCCAAGGGATGAAACGAGGAGGCCGCGCCCACCTCGTTCCCGCCTCCGCCAAAGGTGTGAGAAGGGTCGAGCGACACGGGAAGGCGGCAGGGCCTGTTGCCGGGATAGGAAATGTCTGTCCGAGGGACACCAAGGATTTACTCCTTGGCGTGGGTTCAACCCGCGAGGCAAATAACCCGGCAAACATCCCCTTTTCATTAAAAAACATCCCACACAGGTACAGTCCATAGAGGATGAAAAACATGGAAGAGAGGACTACAAGTTTTAGATACAGCTAAGGCCCGAAGGCTTACAAGTTAAAAAAATAAGGTGCCCGTAATCCCTTTCCTGTCCCTCTCTTCAGGAGGTAGGTCAAGGAGGCAAAAAGGGGAAAAGGGGCGCCTAGACGAGCCACAGGTGCCAGAAGACACCAAGAGAACATCCCGGGGGGGCGACCGAGGGCTTGACGTTGATGGCGACGCCGGAAGCGGGGCTCGAAGATGGGGCGGCAGGACGTCAGCACGCTGTCGAGGGCACCACGCCCTCGTACTCCAACCTGACGGCCTTGCCGCCAGCCCTCTTCCCCTTCCGCAGCCTCCCTACGCCAGTCACCCAAGGAGACGCCCCCGGGGAGTTCAAGGAGCCGGCGACGCGGATGATGGGGTCGCCGGTGTCGCGCGAAGCGGCGCCCGACACCTAGTCGGACCCGCCATCCCGCCGGCCGTTACCCTCATCATTCGCTGTCGCTCTCCTCCTCATCACCATCACTCGAGGAGGAGCCTTCGCTATCGGAGGAGCTGTCCACGCAGCACTTCGCCCGAGTGCCAAAGCACCCGAAGACCTTGACGGAGAGGAGACCGCCCTCCATCAACTTAAAATGGAGGGTGAGTCCCCCCGTCAAGCTGTGGATACGGGCGAACGTCTTCCACCCCCGATCAAGATACATCACATTAGGGGCTGGGAATACGACGCGGACTCGTGTACCGCTGATTCCGCAGCCCCTCATGTGCAGTCTCAGCGTCTCGGGCGGGTCCAACTCCATCGCGCTCGCAAACGGAGCTGGAAGCCGGAGGCGACGACGAGGCGCCCGGCGCAGCCTGACGAAGAACTCGCAAGGTTCGTCCCCTATATGGACCGCCGTGGGGGGAGGAGCCGCCGGCGGAGGCGAAGCTGGCGCACCGCCCCGTCCGCCTCTTCCCCGAGCGCCTCGACCTCGTCCGCGACCTCGCCCCCTCCCTCTTCCCCTTATGGCTGGCTCTGCCGCCACGGGCGCGGAAGAGGGAGAGGTGCGCTGTCTGGCGGCGATCCTCGCCGCCACTGATGAAGGGCCAGGGTTCCCTTTCTCCATGACGAATGAGAGAAAGGGAAGCTAAAGCTGAAGGAAGGAGGAGATGGGAGAGTGCGGGCTTCAGTGCCCCTCTCCCGCTCCTTATAAAGGAGCAAGGTGGGGGCTCGGCCGCACCGCTCGGCGAATCAAGGCGCGAGAAGAGTAGGGGGTCGGGGCCAACCCGCGGCCTCTGCTCGCGGCGGCCCAGCTTCCCACTTCCACCGCCCGCGACTCCAAGCGCATGGGAGCCGCGTGGCGAGGATGCGGAACCGAGGCGACGAATGAGGCGGCCTCGCCCCCACCCCGTGATCGCGGGGAGTGGGCGCCTCGGAAACCGCGCACCAGCCCCGACCAGTAAATGCGCCACGCCCCCACGCCTACCTCCGTTTAAGGGGGAGGGCGTGAACCGTCCACTTCATCATGGCCTGATGCATGCTCGCGGGGCTTAGCCCCGCGCACGCTGCCCGCGTCACCCACGACGCCGCGTTTGACGCGTGCTGTTTTGGGCGTGCGCGGCGGGAGCGGAGAGATATTTGGCGTGACCTAGGCCGCGCGTGCCCGTGCACTGTTTTGGGCCTGGCCCAACAGCGCTCGGCACCGTGTCTGGCCCAGGCCCGGGGGCTCCTGTCGGAGTACTAAGGTAGGGGTACCCTAGTATCCCGAACTTGTGCACGGACAGTCGCAGCATCCCCGCGGCAAGGCTTGCCGGGTGACTGCCAAGACCCTCCGCGGCTACTTTGAAGACCATTCAAGAACAAAGTACCCAAGACAAGACCCCGGCGAGAGGGGCTCGCCGGGAAGGCCAACCAAGGCCCCGGCAAAAGGAGCTTGCCGGGAAGGAAACGAGACCCCGGCAAGAGGAGCTTGCCGGGAAGGCCACTCAAGGCATTTTCAAGGGACTTGCCGTGACGCTCCGCGCGTCCCGGCAAGGCCCCACTCAAGGCATTCCCAGAAGACCTGCCGCGGCGCGCCACGCGTCCCGGCAAGACCCGGTGAGCGACAAGCTCCCGGACGCGACAAGACGACGACCGCGGCGAGGAGTTTGCCGCGGGAACCGCCTCTCCGAGCCCGCGCCCCAGCACAACCACCACGTGTCGCTCTGGGGGCCTCCCCCGAGCACACGTGGAAGGAGGTCGCGCAGCTAGGGGTGCGAGGTGGCGAGCAGGCGCTGACGAGATAACCACCGTGGCTAACGGTGGCTTCCCTAGCAAGCCCCTTTCGGTACTGTTCAGGCGACACAGACGGGCATTTAATGCCCTTGTCCCCTGCCGTCAGGGTTAGGTATGATAGCACTGTAGCAGGTAGCTGTGCCTGCTACAGCACCTAGCTGCCCCTACTGCGGCACCCTTTCCATTTTTGCCCTTGGCCCCCGTTGCTCTATGTCGGTAACCCCTTGAGTATAAAAGGAGGCCCGTCTGCAACATAGAGGGGGGTCGGCCATTCTGAGAGCCTTCAAGGTTAGCCACTTCGAGCACTCACGCTCAGTCTTGCTAGCTGCTGGAGTATACTGTAGCACTCCGCGCCCCCGAGCTAGAAATCAATACAACACCACAAAGCAGGAGTAGGGTTTTACGCATCCGTGCGGCCCGAACCTGGGTAAATCGCCCGTGTGCCTCGCCTCGATCAGTTCTCCGCTCGCGTGCTTCGCCTCGATCTGCTCTTTGCGCGACCTCCGCCCCCCGCCGAACCAAAAGGGACCCGGTCCGCCGGTCCCATAGGTGTCCGTGGATCAGAAACCCCGGCAGCCTCGTGCAATCCGCTCTCCGTGGATGAAATCCTCTCAATCATCGTACCCATCAATGCACGGTGCTCCTCTGAGATAGATGCTCGCCCTAGCATATCCTTCAGCTCCTCCCACCGCGCACCAGACGGCGCCGGACTCGTCCGATGGCCCCTTCCGAAGGCCGGACGCGGAGGCCTTTGGGGGGCCATATGACTACATTCCGGCCCTGCCGAATTCGGAGAAACCCTCCGTGATGATACCTCAGGGTCGCCCGCCTTGCAAGGCGGTACGGCAGGGGGAGGCGTTCCGCTCTCCATCATCTCCGAAAGAAGATCCCCCAAAGACGAGCTCTGCTGAGAAGGGCTAAGGTCCGAGCAACAAGGCAAATTTTTGATTACTTTTCTCAGATATAAAGCAAGGATTTCTCCCGTTTCTTAAAAACAAAACTCCTCTCTACTTACGGCTCAGTGGAGGGCTTATCCCCTTGAGGGCATAATTCAGCCAAAGTATCCCCCGGCACAGGACCCTCTAGCGAAGATTTCTTCCCCCGCTTTGAGGCCATGGTCTCCGGGTCTTCAGAGGTGGTCCTCTTCTTCCCCCGAGGAGAGGAATTTTCAATTCCTCCCTTCCAGACAACCTCCTTCGAGGAGGGTATAGCTTCCTTGTCCCCTCCCTCACTTTCCTTTAAAGGCACAACCTCCAACATCCTGACTAGCACGGGACCCGGCGTGGTCTCGAGGAGGGGGGCAATTTTATGATAAATATACGAATAGCGAGTCCGGGCACAAGGCTACTTACTTGAGTATCCAGACGATTGCAGCTCAGACCTGCGTCCTCCATAGAATCCGGACACACTACTTGTGGTCCGAAGAACAATTTGTACATCTCCACGGGCGTCATGCCAAGAAAATGTTGGATAACTCATGGTCCCTCCGGGTTGAACTCCCACAGGCAGAGGGGGCGACGTTTGCAGGGCAGAACTCGGCGAATTAACATAACCTGCGTCACCACAACCAGACTGATGTCTCTTTCTAGGAGATCTCGGATGCGGCCCTGCAATAGGGGCACGTCCTTTGCCGACCCCCAGTCCAGCTCCTTATTGACCCATGACGCCAGTCGTGGCGGGGGACCCGAGCGGAAAGCAGGCAGCGCCACCCACTTGGTGCTCCTGGGAGCTGTGATATAAAACCACTCTCGTTGCCATAAGCTGGACTCCTCTTGAAAAGAGCCCTCGGGCCATGGAGCACCAGCATTCTTGCTTATAAAAGCACCTCCGCACTCCGCGTGCCGTCCCTCAATCATCTTCGGCTCTACTTTGAAGGTCATGAGCCATAGTCCGAAGTGAGGAATAATACGGAGGAAGGCTTCACACACGACGATGAATGAGGAAATATGGAGGATGGACTCCGGAGCTAAGTCATGAAATTCTAGCCCATAATAAAACATGAGCCCCCTCACGAAGGGATCTGTCGGGAAGCCTAGCCACCAAAGGAAGTGAGACATGAACACCACACTCTCACCAGGCTTGGGAGTGGGAATGACCTGCCCTTGAGCAGACAGCCTATGCGAGATTTCGCCGGTCAAGAACCTGGCCTCTCTCAACTTCAGCACGTCCTCCTCCGTGACGGAGGAGGGCATCCATCGGCCTCGAAGGTCGGAACCGGACATTGTCGAAGGTCCGAAGCGCTTGAAATCTGGAGCCTTGGGTGTTGGAACTCGAGGCGAAGGGCGAACTCGTTTGAGATTGAAAGAAAGGAGTAAGGCCTTGGTCTATTTATAAGAGGTTGAATACCAAGGGCCCTCCTCGTGGCCGTTTGGGACTCACCTTTGATCGAGAAAACATACCAACAGGTACGGTTGGGTTACCCATGCCCGTATTGATGAGAATCCCGGAATAAGGGGACACGATCTCTGCTTTGACAAGCTGTGCCAAGGAAACCGCCTCGCTAAACGTGCTGAGGTGGGACAGTAAAACGATTCAAATAAAGACTTGGCCATGGTGTGAGGTCACGCTACGGAATACGTCAGCAGATTAGATTTGTGTAAATATTATTCTCTCTATGGCAATATGTGGAAACTTATTTTGCAGAGCCGGACACAACCTTTGTGTTCAAAATCTTCTATGAAGTACTTGGAGGAGAAACCCACCTTGCAATGCCGAAGACAATCTGCGCGCCGGACTCGTCGTCATTGAAGCCTGGTTCAGGGGCTACTGAGGGAGTCCTGGATTAGGGGGTGTCCGGATAGCCGGACTATACCTTCGGCCGGACTCCTGGACTATGAAGATACAAGATTGAACACTTCGTCCCGTGTCCGGAAGGGACTTTCCTTGGTGTGGAAGGCAAGCTTGGCGATACGGATATGTAGATCTCCTACCATTGTAACCGACTCTGTGTAACCCTAGCCCTCTCCGGTGTCTATATAAACAGGAGGGTTTTAGTCCATAGGACGAACAACAATCATACAATAGGCTAGCTTCTAGGGTTTAGCCTCTCTGATCTCGTGGTAGATCTACTCTTGTACTACCCATATCATCAATATTAATCAAGCAGGACGTGGGGTTTTACCTCCATGAAGAGGGCCTGAACCTAGGTAAAACATTGTGTCCCCTGCCTCCTGTTACCATCCGCCTAGACACACAGTTCGGGACCCCCTACCCGAGATCCGCCGGTTTTGACACCGACAAAGGGCTTCAGACAGAGAGATTCACATTATTACGCATAGGTGACTAATCTTTTGGCAAACCTGTGGCGATTCCTTGCACAACGCCTGATTCGTGCTTCAGTGGTGATGCTACTAGGTAGGGCCACGCCGTTCTCCCCTTTCATAGATCATCTGAATGCTCTGCGTCCTCGGGTCCTGACCCTCGAGCGAGTCCAACCGCCGCTAGTATGCTAGGTCGGGATGCCGTGGTCAAGGCCAGGGGGTGAGGGCTCGAGATTTAGTGAGCTCCTGAGGCACAATGCTCAGGAGTCCTCCCTTTAACGCGCAGGCAAATCGCATAGAAAAGGGGCATCCGGCGAGGCCGCCTGTAGTTGAGGTCCGGAGATTCGCGTGGGTTAGTTCGAGAGGAGAGCGTAACCCATAATCGCGTACAATGTCATGCCTTTGTCCTTTCCGCAAGAGGATGAAGGAACTGAGGATCTGGTGAGGTGACGTGTGAGGAGAGGTGTCGGTGTCAAAACCGGCGGATCTCGGGTAGGGGGTCCCGAACTGTGTGTCTAAGGCGGATGGTAACAGGAGGCAGGGGACACGATGTTTTACCTAGGTTCGGGCCCTCTTGATGGAGGTAAAACCCTACGTCCTGCTTGATTTATTCTTGATGATATGAGTATTACAAGAGCTGAGCTACCACGAGATTGGAGAGGCTAAACCCTAGAAGCTAGCCTATGGTATGATTGTATGTTGTCCTACGGACTAAAACCCTCCGGTTTATATAGACACCGAAGGGGGCTACGGTTGCACAAGGTCGGTTACAAAGGAGGAGATATCCATATCCGTACTGCCTAGCTTGCCTTCCACGCCAAGTAGAGTCCCATCCGGAGACGAGACAAAGTCTTCAATCTTGTATCTTCATAGTCCAACAGTCCGGCCAAAGGATATAGCCTGGCTGTCCGGAGACCCCCTAATCCAGGACTCCCTCAGTAGCCCCTGAACTAGGCTTCAATGACGATGAGTCCGGCGCGCAGTGTTGTCTTTGGCATTGCAAGGCGGGTTCCTCTCCAATTTTCGAGTGTTCGTAAGAAGTGTCCGGCCTCATAAATGTTGAAACTCTTGGCTTCTGTGCCCAATAAGGGCTATCTCCCATGCGTCGAATGAATACGAGGTGCCAGGGAGTTTTTACATTCGCCCCCTAGCGAGATAAATAAATTGTCTATTAAAGGGATGGGAATTCTTAGATCCGATCCATACCATCCTCCCCAAGCGAGAATCCACCAGAGCGTGTTTCGGAAAGATCCATTCCAGCATGGCCGACCTCCGCAGCTCATCCTCCCACCCCTGTAGCCCTAAGCCCGGTGATTGGGAGAGGTGTTCAGTCCCACACAGTCGATTAGTCAATCTGCAGACTAAGGGATTTCTCCCCCTAGCGTATATGGTGCCCGTCCAAGCCGGGCTCGCCACCTGTAGTGGCAGGGAGCAAGCGAAGAGCTTCCCCAGCACCTCTATAGGGGGCGGGTATGCCTTGTCCCCTATCTATTGAGGGGACTCGGATTTCCGATTCATCCGTTCCTCAGCGGGCTCCTAGAGTTTTACGGACTCCAACTGCATAATTTCACCCCTGCTTCCATCTTACACATCGCTAGCTATGTTGCCCTTTGCGAGTTGTTCCTGGGCTGCGAGGCTCATTTTGAGCTGTGGAAAAGGTTATTTTGCCTCGTCCCTCCCACACAGAAGGGATCATTTTATCAAGTGGGCAGAGCAGAAATATGGCGCATCGCCCAAACCGGATACCTGTCCGCTATTCCAAAGAAGACGTCCAAAGACTGGCCTTCGGAATGGTTTTATATGGAGGACGTCCCCCGTCCGGACCCTGTTCGGCGGGGCCTTCCTGAGTTCGGCAATGCTCATTTGAAGAAACGACGAAGTTGGCGCCCACGGAGCCCCCAGGAGGAAAACAACGGGGAAGTCCTTTACCTGATGAACTGGATTAAAGCGCTAGATCAATTAGGATTGACAGTAATCGAGTTTATGTCAATATGCATAATGCGGGGAGTGCAACCGCTTCAATATCGAGGGCACCCCTTGTGGTGTTTTAACGGGGAAGATGACGCCACCCGTTGTGGGCGTAAGGGTCCGGACAACGCTGCCGCTTTGGCAAAAATTCTGTCCAAACTGTTTAAGGGAGAGGAAGAGGAGTTCCTCCGCATCAAGCCGCGGAATGGATTCTCTATGTACAACCCTCCAAGCTGGGTGAGTTATATCTCCTTACTCCCATTCTTCCCGCATTCTTCATCGTAGGCTTGGAGGGTTGTACATAGGGGAGGTCAGCAGCCCATTTCCACAACCAGAGGACCCTGACCGGTCATATTCTGTCAACTAAGCTATGATGAAGCCATGGTGGTCAGGAACTCGAAGAAGATCCGGTCATATTCGTGGAACTGATAGACCGGCAGTTCTATCAACTAAGATGTGATGACGCCATGGTGGCCATTAGGGCCGACTATCCTGGACTGCTTCCTGCATCGCACGTAAGAAAAACCAAAAATCCCAACTCCAAAAACTAGGATCCCCTTTTAGACAGTTCACCTACCATATACATATGGCGTTTTTATAGGGAAGGCATTCGGGACACCCTGCCGAACCCGCAGCAACTCGCCAACAAGAGGCACCGAGGCCTGGTTGGCCAAAAAGGAAGACGGTCAGGACGGAGACGCCGGCGCAAAGGTATAACAAAAACCCCACTCCGTGGTTGTCGTCTTTCTCGAAATGTAATGACGCCCGTGTTTCTTTAACAGAAAAAACGCTCGCCGGAATATGTCTGGCGATGTTGCTAATCATGCTTCCACCAGTCGGGCGCCGGGACCGGACATAGAGGCGGAAGTCGATGTGGGGTGGGCGCAGGATAATCCTCCTACAGAGGATGCAGATAGATTATCTGCCACAAATTCAGAAGTGGAAAGCGCCATGAATCATAGGCGCCGCCGGGCCGTACTCCGTGATGCTTGTTTCTCACCAGAGGCATTTGATGCCTTCAATTCTGGAGAAGCATACCTCCGTGCTGCTAAATATGGTCTAGCCAGAGCCACGAATCAGTATGTAAAGGACGTACGGGTAAGTAAATCTAGCGATTATATGTATCAGTAGCCCCTGAGACTTGAAACAGTTAGAGAACTGATTGAAGAATCATCTTTATTGTGCAGGTTCTTACAGAGAAGAATACTCGACTGTCACAGGAGCTGGAGGAATGCAAGGCCCAACTATTGGCTGCTGTTGCCGCATTGAAGGAATCGAGAAAGTCCCCCGCTGGTAACATTTAAAGACTGATGGTTACCATATAGTGTGCGGCGTGGCTGCAGATCTAACAATAGATGTTGCAGATGAATACAGAGGAAATCTGGAGGACCAGCATGTCGTGCGGCAGCTACAGGCTGGCGAACGCGTGCTGACTGAGGTCAGGAGGGAGAAAAACAATCTCCAAGACACCAATACCAAGCTGAGCAGGGAACTAAAAGACGTTCGAGCCCAACTTGCAGACTCCTATAAGGAGAATAAGCGGCTTCGACGCATCATTTTCAGGAAGTGCTTGAACTAATCCTTTTGAAGGAGTTCGGCGAAGAAGCCGACTAACAGTGTTATGTCTGTAGGTATGCTGACAGGTCGTCCCGCAGAGGAAATGCCCGGGTCTGTGGGTGATCTTCTATCCGAGCTCTCACAACTGCACGAACAAGTTCGGTAGGTGATGCAAGGTGTTACCCAGGCCTTATGGCCATCTGTCTCCTTGCCAGAAGGCGTTGCAGAGCTTACGGAGAAGCTCAAGGGAGCACGGCGGCGCTTCCGATTATGGAAGATATCGGCCTGCCGTCAAGGTGCCAGGAAAGCCTGGGCCATGGTGAAGACGCGGTATACCAAGACTGGCCCAAATCACATGGCCGGGGTCAGACCTGTGGGGCCCGACGGGATAGAGATTCCTGTTAGCTTAGATTATGGGCAAGTAGAATTAGCCGCAAAGTATTCCCAATAGGATTGTAGTCTAGACCGCCTATTGGATGGTATAGAAGAGGAATTTAGTCAGTCTGCATGACTATGTAATTAAAGTGACATGTATAATGCCTTCTAGCCGGATTGTAGATCATTTGTCATGGCGGACCTTTTCGCTTCAACCTCAGAACCCGATAGTCCGGAGTGTATCTGAATACCCGCTCAGTTATATAAGAACTGGTGGTATGCGTGGAGACCAGGCGTAGGGGTCATTAGTGCTTGAACAGACAAGTGCCCAACTAGTTATGTTATATTAGATGGGTAGTAAGAAACATCTTCCAGGGAGAATAGTTCCGTTAAGGGTTCGTTTCCCTGGGTATGCACGCCCTAAAGTGCATGTCCGGACTACGATAGGAAACGCAGGAAAAACATCTGGGGGCACATATGGAAAATAAATAAAAAACATCTTTTGTTCACCGACCGAATATTCCCTTGAGAATGCTAGCTTTCGGCTTCACCCAGTCTGCGGTACACATCCGGCTGACCTGGCGGTGACAATCGCAGAGGTGCTCCCCTTATGCCCTATCCGAATTAATGGGAACGTAGGGCATAAATACAAGAGCCAGGCAACCCAGCTTGGCCAAAACTTAAGTCATATCAATGCATATAATGGTGAAAAAAAGTAAATGCGAAAGTATAACACATGTGCGGGGCATGAGGCCCAGATAAATAATTAAGCTTCTGTGAAAGAAGCCCCCAGGTATGATGAGCGCGGCTAGCGCAGCTATAATGTGCAAGCGAGGCATAAGTTGGCCATTGAAGGCCTAGAGAAAGAATAAAAGAAAGAAAGAAAAACAAGACAGATAATGTATATGGAAAAAATGGATAGAGGAAGGGGACGAACATAGATTCCGGCACTAGGCGTAGAATCTTCAGAGCCTGGCCGCGTTCCATGGGTTCGGCTCAAGTCGATTAGTAGATGCATCCCGCAGTCGGTACGCTCCACCGGTTAGAACTTGGTCAATAATGAAGGGACCTTCCCATTTGGGCTCGAGCTTGTTCTTTTTCTAATCCGGCAGGCGTAGAAGTAGTTCGCCAACGTTATAAGTTTTGGCCCGTACTTCTCTGCTTTGGTATCTGCGAGCCTGTTGCTGATAAAATGTGGAAAGGGCTTCTGCTACGTCGCGTTCCTCCTCCAGGGTGTCCAGACTGTCCTGCCGATCGAGCTCGGCTTCTCTTTATTCATACATGCGCACTCGAGGTGAGTCATGAATTATGTCAGAGGGCAAGACTGCCTCTGCGCCGTACACCAAAAAGAAGGGTGTATATCCGGTACTACGATTCGGCGTGGTCCGCAGCCCCCAGAGTACGGAGTCGCGCTCCTCTACCCAGTGCGTGTTAGACTCCGTTAAGGAACGCACTAATCTGGGTTTAATGCTGCTCATTATAAGACCGTTTGCTTGCTCAACTTGGCCGTTGGTTTGTGGGTGATAGAACGAAGCGTAATCGAGCTTGATGCCCATTTTGCTGCACCAGAGTTTTACCTCATCGGCCGTGAAGTCCGGCGTGAATTTTGTGGAGACCGCCGAGTCTGCCGTGAATTTCTGCCAAAAGGTTCCGCCCTTCCTCTTCGGAGATGCATCTTTAAAGGACTCCGGTAGTGCTTTTTTTGTATAATTCTCCCTCATGGACCCTCTAGTCCTTGGATCGCCCCACTATGCAGCGTGCCTTATTTGGTCCTCCGGAAGTTCCTGTCTAGTTAGGTAGGCCAGGAATGGTTCTGTCCACGGGGCAATGATGGCCATTATTACGTGGGCTGAAGGTGTTATTTCGATGGCGGAGCCTCCAATTGTGTCATACTGTTCGGTATCGGGTATTTTGGCCGGGTCCAGACTATTTTTACCGGTGTCCCCTTCCCATACTACGGATGGCTTGAACAGCCTCTCCAATATTATTTTGGGGGGACCGCATCGCGTTTTGCGCCGATGCGGGCGAGGATATCCGCCGCCTGATTGTTTTCCCGAGCCACATGGTGAAATTCGAGCCCCTCGAACTCAGCTGACATTTTTAGGATGGAGTTTCGATAGGCTGCCATTTTCAGCTCCTTGGCATCAAAGTCTCCATTTATTTGGGATATTGCGAGCTTTGAATCCCCATGCACTTCCAGGCGTTGAATGACCATGGAGACTGCCATCCGAAGACCATGCAACAGAGCTTCATATTCGGATGCGTTGTTGGAATCTGTATACAATATTTGCAGTACATACTGAACAGTATCTCCGGTTAGGGACGTCAGGACGACGCCAGCCCCTAGACCAGCCATCATTTTAGAACCGTCGAAGTGCATGATCCAATTGGAGTATGCGCCGTACTCTTTAGGGAGTTCGGCCTCCGTCCATTCGGTGACAAAGTCGGCCAATACTTGCGACTTAATGTCTTGCCGAGTTCTGTATGTTATGTCGAACAGGAGGAGCTCAATGGCCCATTTGGCAATCCGGCCCGTAGCGTCGTGGTTGTTTATAATATCATTAAGTGGCACTTCTGAGGCTACTATAATCGAACACTCTTGAAAGTAGTGTCCCAGCTTCCGGGATGCCATGGATACCGCATAAGCTATCTTTTGATAATGTGGGTACCATGATTTGCATGGAGTGAGGACAGTGGATACATATTATACCGGCTTTTGAAGAGGGAATTTATTTCCGTCAGCTTCTTGTTCGACGACGAGCACTACGCTTACAACTTGATGAGTTGCCGCAATATATAATAACATTTGTTCGCCGATGTTTGGCATGGCCAGGATTGGGTTGGTTGCCAAAATGGCTTTTATTTCTTCCAATCTTGCTGTGGCAGCGTCCGACCACTCGAAGTGTTCGGTGCGCCGAAGGAGGCGATAAAGGGGTAAAGCCTTTTCTCCTAAGCGGGAGATAAAGCGGCGGAGAGCCGCCACACATCCAGTCTGTTTCTGGATTTGTTTGAGGTCCGTTGGGATAGCCAACTGTGACAGAGCTCGGATTTTGGCCGGATTAGCTTCAATCCCTCTACTAGAGACAATGAAGCCCAGGAGCTTTCCTGCTGGTACGCCGAAAACATATTTTTCCAGATTGAGCTTGATGGCGTATGTTCGGAGGTTGTCAAATGTGAGCCTCAAGTCGTCTATTAGAGAGTCGACGTGTTTGGTTTTAACGACCACATCATCTACGTATGCCTCTATTGTGTTGCCGATCTGTTTCTCCAGACAAGTCTGGATCATGCGCTGATATATTGCGCCGGCGTTTTTGAGCCCGAAAGGCATTGTGTTGAAACAGAAGGGGCCATATGGTGTTATAAATGCCATTGCGGCTTGGTCGGGCTCCGCCATCTTGATTTGGTGGTAGCCAGAGTATGCGTCGAGGAAACACAATGACTCATGTCCTGCGGTAGCATCAATAATTTGATCAATGCGGGGGAGGGGGAAGGGATCCTTTGGGCAAGCCTTGTTGAGGTCCTTGAAATCGACGCATAGGCGCCAGGATTTGTCCTTCTTTGGTACCATCACCAGGTTTCCTAGCCAGTCCGGGTGTTTTATTCTCTGATGAATCCGGCCTCCAATAACTTGGCTAGTTCCTCTCCCATGGCCTGTCTCTTAGGTTCAGAGAAACGCCAAAGAGCCTGCTTGACCGGCTTGAATCCCTTTAGGATATTGAGACTATGCTCGGCCAACCTGCGTGGGATTCCTGGCATGTCTGAGGGGTGCCAAGCGAATATGTCCCAATTCTCGCGCAGGAAATCTCGTAGTGCAGCGTCCGCGGCGGGGTTTAACTGTGCCCTGATGGAGGCTGTTTTTGTAGGGTCCATTTGGTGGACTTGGAATTTGACTATTTCATCCGCTGGTTTGAAAGAGGTGGACTTGGATCTCTTGTCGAGTATTACGTCGTCCCTGTCCACCATGGAGCGTAGCACCGTTAATTCCTCGGCCGAAAGGGCCTCGGATAATGCCTCGAGGGCCAATGCGGCTGTTTTGTTTTTGGCGCGGAGTGCTATGTCCGGATCACTATCGAGGGTGATGGTTTCGTTGGGCCCGGGCATTTTGAGCTTCATGTAACCATAATGGGGTATGGCTTGGAAGATCGTGAACGCCTCCGCCCTAAAAGGGCGTGATATCCACTACTAAACGGGGCCACTTGGAATGTAATTTCTTCGGACATATAGTTCTCTGGCGTGCCGAATACCACATCTAGTGTGATTTTCCCAGCACATCTTGCTTCCCGACTAGGGATGATTCCTCTGAAGGTTGTGCTGCTTTGCTAAACGCGGTTCCAGTCTATTTCCATTTTTTGAAGAGTTTCCTCATAGATGAGGTTTAATCCACTCCGCCATCAATGAGTACTTTGGTGAGTCGAAAGCCGTCGACAATTGGACTGAGGACCAGTGCAGCTGGTGCTCGGGAAGTTTGGAATTTAGGTTCGTCACCGGCATTGAAGGTAATAGCCGTGTCACTTCATGGATTCATTGCTGCCACGTGGCAGATTTTGGCGAGGCTGCGAAGTGTTCGCTTGCGCCTATTGTTAGATGCGAAAGTTTCGAAAACTGTTAATACTGTATTGTTATCTGCGGGATGGTGCTCTGTGGTATTTGGGATAAGAAGATCCTCACCACTTTTGGCCAACTTCCGGAGTATCCGACATGCTCTAAGGCTGTGTGTTGGAATGGTATCCGCTGTACTATGAATTTTTCAGGGTCCGTTAAGCCATCCCTCCAGTACAGTTCCATGCCCTATAGAGGGTTTTTGTTTCTTTGCAACTAGCTCGGGTGTCTTATGATAGTGCACTCTTTTACTTCAGACTGGGTGTATATTCGGAGCCGGATTATCCCAAAATTTTGTTTCGGTTTTCCAGGCGCTTTCCATCGCACAATACTTTCGTACTATGGACGCCATGTCAGCGAAGCGTTATATGTCACGGCGACTTAAGGCGTTAAGGATTCCCTTGTCCGTGCAATTATTGCAGAAAAGTGAGATTGCATCTTCCTCGCGACAGTCCTTAACCTTGTTCATCACAAGGAGGAATCTGTCCCAATAATGATGTACTATTTCATGGGGCTCTTGCCTGATGTGGGAAAGATCATTTATGTCTAGGTGGGTGGGTGGATTTGAGTCCGAACCCCTACCCGATCTGAGACCCAGGGGCCGAGGAGTTTCCAATCTTGGAAGTTCGGGTTCCGGAGTGCTGCCCGATAAGTCTGGCCCGCTGCCTGATTCTACGTTCAGGGCTTGTGTGATGTCCTCACGTAAGCGGGTATCCGGCTCGGAGAGCTCAGGAATCCGGACATAGTTAGTCCTCAAAATAGAGGAAGAATTGCCGCATTGTTCCTCCACCACCGCAACGTGATGGGTAACCGATGGAGAGTTAATCTCCCTTTGATCGGGTTTAAGCCCAATCTGATCATAGTTCGTAGTGACTCCCGAGGCGGTGATGCGATCCAAGAGTTCATTTAGGGAAGAGAGCTCTATTGGATCCATCTACTCGACGAATTCCGACCCGAGAAGTCATCGTCGGTGCAGCGGCTGAACAGGCGGTCATGACAAAACTGCCTAGCCAGAGAGTTTGGCCGACAGCCAGAGCTCCCTTGGCGGTAATGTTGTTTTTAACAACAAGATGAGGCATCCTTCCTTACGGCGACGTCACAGAAGAACTCTCAATGAAAGCACCAATGTCGGTCTCAAAACCGGCGGATCTCGGGTAGGGGGTTCCGAACTGTGCGTCTAAGGTGGATGGTAACAGGAGGCAGGGGACACGATGTTTTACCCAGGTTCGGGCCCTCTTGATGGAGGTAAAACCCTACGTCCTGCTTGATTTATTCTTCATGATATGAGTATTACAAGAGTTGATCTACCACGAGATCGGAGAGGCTAAACCCTAGAAGCTAGCCTATGGTATGATTGTATGTTGTCCTACGGACTAAAACCCTCCAGTTTATATAGACACCGGAGGGGGCTAGGGTTACACAAGGTCGGTTACAAAGGAGGAGATATCCATATCCGTACTTCCTAGCTTGCATTCCATGCCAAGTAGAGTCCCATCCGGACACGAGACGAAGTCTTGAATCTTGTATCTTCATAGTCCAATAGTCCAGCCAAAGGATATAGTCTGGCTGTCTGGAGACCCACTAATCCAGGACTCGGACCCGAGCACAAGTTTATCAGCGTTTCAGGGACGGACCCGAGCAAAATCGCTATGCCAGCATGTGTAGACCCGGTTGTGCGATGAGAGAGAGGCCGGTCAGCAACACGGGGAGCCGCGAAGGGCGTCAGGCAGGTAGGTGATAACATAAATCATATTATGGGAGAAGGTAAAGCTAGTCTATATAGATGTAAGAATGAAACATGCCGCAGGGATAGACCCTACGCGGCCTGGGGATGATGCAGCCCGAGTGGCGCCACCAACAAGGTAGACTAAAGATGCAGAAGGATATGTGCCGCAGGGAAAGGCCCATGCGACTTGGGGATAATGCAGCCCGAGGGGCGCCCCCAACTGAATAAACTGGAAAATGACACTCGGTGCCATTGCTGAAGAGATGTTGAAGTAGCTGAGGATGCACCCTGGAGAGGTTGCTCCTCACGAGACGCCTTGGTCTTGAGCCTCGGAAGGCTCTGGAGGCTCGGGAGGTTCATCATGGTGGTGGCGAAGTCCTATTAATAGTGTCCTTGGTCCTCTTCCCGAATGTTGGCGGGAAGGGATCCCACAACGGCCAAATTCAAAGTTATCCTGACAAAAGTATTCTTCGCTTGTAAAGAGTCTGGTGGTGACGCTGTAGTGGGCTCCGCGATGACCTCCGTCCTGTCGTCCTGGCGGTCTTGGTCTTGTTGCACTAATATGGAAACCTTTGCCTGATTCCTCGGGACTCCGCGCCTGCGCTTGCCTCCTTAGCAACAAAGGGGAAACTGGTACACTATGCCCACTGGCGCAGGCCTGGCCTTGGTCGTCATGGCTTACGTCATGTGAACCTCGCGAGGTGCACCTTGCCTTGATATCTCCGCTCCTCGGAAGCCAGCCTGGTGAGGCCTCCCCTGGGAAGGTCTTGTTGCCGTATGCCTCGCGAGGCTTGGCCCCTCGCGAGGGTCCTGTGTTGTTGCTGCCAAACTGGGCCGTACCAAGCCGCTGATGTAGCCATGCCGTGGGCCGCAGGTAGGCAATTCTGGGTACCCCCGTTCCCAGGACGCCGACAGGAACTAAGCTCTTTATATACACTTTGTCCAAGACAAAAGTGAACTTTAGGATGGTAAGTAATGTGTTGCCTTTTCCCCCTGCCCACAACAAGTTACTCTATTAGACCTCAGTGTCTGATATTTTTCTCTTTTCGTTGGTTTCCGAAGCTATTTATTGATAATTACCTTGCAAACTACATAACCAGAGTGGAGGCAACTAAGGTTAAAGTATATAATTCATGTTACCATGATAATGTTCTAGAAGTCTTCCCGAAGGCGGTGAAGGATGGGCGGGCGATCGTCACAAGGAGTTGGACAAAAGTGGTCCGTGCCTATGGCATGCAGGAAGGCACATTATGGGAATTCCGCTTCTTCAACACCATCGACAATCAAAATGATTTATACTTGTCTCTTCAACTTTACCGCCTTTAAATATTATGGTTCATCATAGTTAATTGTTGTCTAATCCTGTAGTTACTAAATATATTGTACAGGCAATTTCATTTATGGATTCATTGTTGAACCATTGTGCTGAGAATTTGAATCGCACGTTTCATATTGCAAAATTTCCAATTCGAATAATAAATTACGGGCAAAAATAAAAATATACAGGAGCTAATAGAATAATGTGCACATGGTTAGAATGAAAATAGCATGTGCGATGTAAAAAGAGAACAGATGGTCATGGAACTTTACAAATGGTTCTGGCAGTAAAAGCGCTTGTGATGTATAGCCGAATGCCACACAGTTTTCTTCATCAAATCGTGTGTGATGTAGTTGATAAAAGCAAACAGTAAACCAAGGCAGAGTGTGTGTGATAGTTACACCTTTCACACACGACCCTATACATAAAACTGCGTGGGATGTACATATGAACGGACACATTTAGCGGCGACTGACTGTGTGGGATGTACTTGCGACTGGAAACAATTTTGCCTGTACAATTGCATTTTTAGCTCTATTGTATATATTTCCGTATTTGAGCACTCACCGGTTGCACACGACCTCATTTTGCCGAGCGTGTGTGCCAGGAGGGCATATCCCCGATGGTTTCTGCGTCGTGTGGGAAGGACCCCCTATCATCGTCACTCACTTGGTGATGGTTTCGAACGCCGTCATGTAAAGGGATTAAAAACCTTTTGTATAGCACTGACGCGTACCGGTGTATGAGAAACATTTATTGCAGCTAACTGCACATCAGGAAAACTATCATCAATAGGTAGTGGGTCATCAAGCACATTTTTGGGCCTACACAAATTATCAGCTACGGGGTTCTCTGCTCCTTTTCTATCAGTAATATGTAAATCAAATACTTATACCAAGAGAAACCATCGAATAAGTCTTTATTGAGCATCTTTATTTTACATAAGATATTTAATAGCAACATGATCAGTGTGAACTATTACTTTTAATCAACAATGTTAGATCTAAATTTATCACAAGCAAACATCACTACTAGAAATTCTTTTCTAGTAGTAGCATAAATTCTTTGACCATTGTCTAGATCTTTACTAGCATCATGATTAACATTTATTCATAACTGGAATCAGCAGATTTGCCGTCTGCCCACTCTTTGCTGTCTGCTAGAGGATGGCAAAGGTAGGCTTTCACATCAGCCACCAGAAAAGCGGACGACAAAGGTAGGCTTTGCTATCAGCCAACTCTTCGACGTCTGCTAGCAGACGGCAAAGAAGCTTTGTCGTCTGCTAGCGGACGGCAAAGAGGGGGTTTGGCCCACTGGCTGTCAAACCCCAACAGGCACCCTCTTTGCCATCCGCTAGTAGATGGCAAAGTGTTCTTTGCCGTCCGCGAGCAAACGACAAAGGAGAGGCGGATGGCAAAGCTTCAAAATTGACTTAACGGGGTCACGCCCCCGCCATCGCCCTCTCTCTCTATCTCCTCTCCTCTATCATCCCTCTTCCACCCCGCGCCGTCGCCGCCGCACCCTCCCCGTGTCATCGCCACGCCATCACCGCCCCTCCCCGCCCCGTCGCCACCCCTCCCTGCCTCCCCACCCACCTCCCGAGCCTCCCCGCCACCGCCACCCCGCCGCAGCCGCGGGTCGACCGCCCCCTCCCCGCCCCGTCGCCACCACACCTCGCCGCCGCCCCTCACGGTGAGCCCCTGCCACCCCTCTCATATTTTTTCTGTTTGTCTTTTCTGTTTAGTTTAGGGTTTTTAGTTTAGTTAGCTTAGGTTTAATTAGTATAGGTTATTTAGTTTAAATAGTTTAGGTTTTTTAGTTTAGGTTTAGGTTTAATTAGTTTAGGTTTTTTAGTTTAGGTTTAGGTTGAGGTTTAATTAGTTTAGAATGAATAGGTGAGATGAATTCATGATTGTCGTTACATGTGTTTCTTAGATTCCTTGGCTATTACATATGTTTCTTGCTATGGTGACAGATTACATATTTGTGGCATGCTAAGTCTGGACTTCTTTTTGAATGATTCGGCTGATGCTTCTTAGATTTTCCGTAGTTTGTTAACTGTGCGTAGCTTATTTAGAAATCGTATGGCATGACTTGTGGGTGTAAGACCTTTTTTCATTGAGAGAAATTATATGGAGTAATTTTGATAAGAAGAGGGCTGATTTGGTATATTGTTTATTTCCATGTGATGCTAATCTATCTAGGTTAAATTCCCTAAAGAAATTGAATAGCTTGAGTTAAATCAGCATGTATGGATGTATGTATGCTTCTTGGCCATGGTAGGTGATTCTTTCTTGGTCTTGTTTGATAATATTGGAGAAGAAGAGATACCTACACCCTGCTTGATCTTTTAGTGAGTGTGACGTGTAGTTTGTTCTGCTGGATAAGTTGTGTGATGCTCGACCTATTTCAGTGTGTTATTACTTACTTGAGAGCAAATTCACAGTGCTTCAACTGGAGTTTGGTCTATCTAGCTTGAGTTTCTTCTGGTCTGGTCCTTGTTAAACTAATGTAGTACCAATCAGTATTCAAACTCAAGTATTTGTCGAAGCCAAACACGTCAAAGTATTTAAAACTAAGGTTTCTACAAAAACCATGGTATTCTCCTACAACTTCAAATATACTAAGCACCCAAATGCAACCTTAGTTTAGTTTAATTAGTTTTGGGTTTTTCAGTTTTTTAAGAATAAACAAGAAAGATCAAAAAAGAAGTAAAAGATGAAGAAGAAGAAGAAGAAGAAGAAGAAGATGATGATGATGATGATGATGATGAAAAAAGAGCAATAAGTAGAAGAAGAAGGAGAAGAAGAACAAGAACAAGAAAGAAGAAGAAGAAGAAGATGAAAAAAAATAAGTAGAAGAAGACGATAAAAAAAGAAGTAGGAAAAGTAGAAAAAGAGGGTCACCGCTGGTCGAGGGTCGCCGAGGGGTCGAGGGTCGCTGAGTGGTCGAGGGGTTGAGGATCGAGGGGAAAAGGAGTCGAGGGTCTAGGAGTCGAGGATTGATAACCCACAAGTATAGGGGATCGCAACAGTTTTCGAGTGTAGAGTATTCAACCCAAATTTATTGATTCGACACAAGGGGAGCCAAAGAACATTCTCAAGTATTAGCAGCTGAGTTGTCAATTCAACCACACCTGGAAACTGTTACGATAATAGTGGTAATGGTGGTAAAAGGTAACTGTAGCAAAATTAATATTTTTGGTGTTTTGTAGTGATGATAACAATAGCAACGGAAAAGTAAATAAGCGAAGAACAATATATGGAAAGCTCGTAGGCAATGGATCGGTGATAGAGAATTATGATGGATGCAGTTCATCATGTAACAATCATAACCTAGGGTGACACAGAACTAGCTCCAGTTCTTCAATGTAATGTAGGCATGTATTTCGAATATAGTCATACATGCTTATGGAAAAGAACTTGCATGACATCTTTTGTCCTACCCTCTTGTCGTGGAATTGTCACGGCAGATGTCCTAGCGAAAGGACTTAGTCGTAGGGCCATCGCAACTAGGAAGCTAAAAGGGGTTAATCGGGACAAAGGACATGAGAGGTTTATACTGGTTCGACCCCTTACGGTGAAGGTTAGGCCTAGTCCAGTTGATGTTGTATTTCTCGGTTTCGATGACCAAGGAGCGAATCCGCTAGCCTGGCTATCGATCTGTTGTCTCTTGTCCTAAGCCGCCGCCGGGTCATCCTCTTATATACACGGGTTGACGCCTGGTAGCCTACAGAGTCCCGGCCGGCTCATAAGACGTGTCCGGCTCGGTGACTTCTTTTATATGCCTTTCTTTACAAATCTTTCTTTACATATGGCGGTTTACAATATTGGGCCTTAAGCCGCCTCTGGGCTTAGGCCTGCTACAATTCTTAATAAACTATCACCTTGAATATTATTGCGCTTCTCTTAACAATCCGCCATTAGGGTTGACCCGGCCCCTCCTGGGTGGGTCATACCTGAAAGTTATATTCCCAACATTAGGCCCCAGGTTGATTTGAACCTTGTTCTTGTCAACCTTTAACATTTAGACGAAATCCATCTTCCTTTATGTGTAAAAGCTTTGTAATCCGCCATGACGTCATCTTCCGAAAATATGAAAGCCTGCTACGACGTCATCTCCAACAGATCTTTATCCTTAAATGTCTTCCGAGAATCAAGGCATCCATTTAGCTGGATTATCATTATTTGGGTGTTCCTCGATTTTCGTGCCTGCCTGTTCGCTTATCCCTTATAAATAGGCACGAACAGGTCTTTCCTCACTCTTCCCTTTCTTCATCTTCTTCCTCTCGCAACCCTACTGCCGCTCGAGCTCCGCCGCTGTCGCAGAGCACCTCATCTTCCTCGACCTCGGCCGCTCCATCAACCTGAATCGATCCAGAGAACGGCGGCGACCCTCCGTAGAAGATCCATGGCTGTGAGTGTTAACCTTCCTGCTCCTCAGATCCGCATTACGGTTTCTAGGTTTCTGTGTGTTCTTCATAGTTTATCACAGTTTCTTTGTAGTTCCTCCTCCGCAGCCTCTTCTGATCCAAAAAGGAACATATAACTCGTGTGGTAGTTGTTTTGCGTCCATTTTTGATACTAGTAGATCCCTTTTTCCCATACAGAGGCCTCATTATAACTCATGAACGTACCTATACTAGATTTTTAGGTCTAGAATATTTTCTTTTCGGAATGGCCATTTGATCCAAAATAATAGTGACAGTTTGGTAAACTTGTTTCAAGCATCCTCCGAATATCTTTAGTCATGGCGGCTTATCACGCCGGCTCACTTTTCCTTTATATGTCATTAGCCCTTATTTTAAGACGCCATTACTTATTTGTACCATCATCATTTAACTTCTAATTTCATCATTGAATTGAACCGGCACATCACTTTCTTTTCAGTCTATCCTTTCATCATGCCCCCCAAAGCGCCAATCGTCTCCAACTGGGTCCCTTGCACAGTTATTGAGGATACCTTGAAGCAATTTGTCACCATAGGATTTTTGCCAGAGAAAAACATTATATCTTATTGTGCTCCTGACCCGGACGAAAAACGGCCTCAGCCCAAAGACGGTGAAG
This sequence comes from Triticum urartu, assembly GCF_003073215.2. Taxonomy (NCBI): domain Eukaryota; kingdom Viridiplantae; phylum Streptophyta; class Magnoliopsida; order Poales; family Poaceae; genus Triticum; species Triticum urartu. The sequence continues at coordinate 488,809,367 of NC_053026.1, forward strand.
TTATCATTTTCACTGATCACATGAACCGGGGCTTCTCACCACTCGGCTCAAGTTCTTCCGAGACGTTCTGCATTTTTTCAAGCTTCGCCCACAAGACATTGGACCCAACTCTATATCCAATATCTGCAATTTTCAAATTCTTTGTGAGGTATATCTTTAATAAGAACCGACCGTGGAACTATTCAGAGAATACTTTTATCTAAATCGCCAGAACGAATGCACCAACGGCCTTAGTTTGGAGCTTGGTGGAATCTCAATTGAGCACCTACAGGGCGCCGTCTTTCCCTTAATAGTCTTACTGAGCCATCCCAAAGATTGGAATCAGACCTGGTTCTACTACCAAGACACGTCACCAGCCAATGAAAAACCATTGTCGGGTTATCGCGCAGAGTGTCTAGATTCCAAGTTTGTGCTCCCTGATAAGCTTACCGCTGCTGAACGCAAGAAGCTTATTCCATCTATTAAAAGGATTCAAGATTTACTGGGGAATGGATTAATTGGAGTTGACCAGATCCGTTGCTGGGTCGCATGGCGGGTCATCCCTCAAAGCCGCTGATCCAAGTTAATGTATGAGTATGCCAGAGGCCCAAATGACTCTCTGCGTTATAGCTTTGTTCAATTGACTGAAGAAGACTTTGTTGCAATGTTAACCATCCTTGTGAATGGCAAACAGGAGGACTACACTAAGGTTGGGTTAAACCCCTTCTGCAAACTTAACCCGGCACCAGAGGTGAAAACCCCTGACCTCTTTCTCTTTTTGTGTTTTCCTTAGTAGTTTAAATACTTGCATGACATTTTAACCTGCTTATTTGTTTACAGGCCAAATCTGACTTCTGGAAGGCCAAGTATGATCATGAAGCTGCCAAGAAGGCTAAAGTTGATGCCATAGCCACCAGGAGAACGACCCAGAAGCCTAAGAAGAAGAAGACTGCATCTGACATGTTCCAGCTCGATGATGCTTCTGAGTCGGAGGTAGCCCTTGACTCCCATGGCAAGTTTTTTAACTACCTTATTGACACTGACTACTGCCAGGACGACACGGGGGCCAGCCAGGCTATGGAAGAAGAGGTAACTGTTTCCTCCGACTCAGTCCCTTTGCCAAGACAGAAACTTTGACCGGTGACCCGAAAAGTAAGGTTTTCGCACCCTTTGGCTTATCTGGACCCTCATTTTCTTTTAAAAAGCAGCAACATGAGAGCCGCCGTCAGGCCCGGACTAATGACGACAATGAACCGCCTTCCGATTTAGAACAAACTCCTCGAAAACTCCAGAACGAGGTTTCTTTCATCTTTGTCTTTTGCTTCCATTAAAAGATCTATTCCCTTGCCTCACTAACTTTATTTTACCTTTGCAGGAGGTTTCTCGCTTTTCTGGCGACTCGTCACAAACTCAATTTCTGGCTTTCAAGACTGCCCCTGGATAAGGACAATCATCTTTCTTCTACATCTTTAAAACTGCATCATTATACTACCTGTCTCATAAAAAATCTTTCTTAGTGGTGAAGCGAAGTCCAAGAAAGCTAAGGTGATTAAGCCTGTAGAACACCCAAAAAATCCTGCACCTGAGCCGGCAACATCAGCTCCTCCCGCTCAATCTGAAGTGCCAGAAGATCTGGCTGTCCATGCTCAATTGGACCCTCCGGAGCCGTCAGCCGACGAAACCGTTGGCGATCCATCCACCGTCAGACCATCCAGTTCAGCTAACTCGCCACCGTCTTCTGACCATGACATTTTGATCACTGACACTAGATTTGTTACGCCGGGTAATCCGACTGTACTGGCCAGGCATTCTGCCAAACAGGAGGCCTTGGAAAGGCAGAAAGTACAATTTGATATCTCTCAGTACGCTCACCTGAATGTTAGTGACGTGTTGTCTGGCTATCTCAGTCATGTGTATTCTAGCCATGACTCAGAAATTGAGATGGTTAAGCAATTGCAACTGAAAATGAGGTATGTACTCCGGTTTATATATACTCTGCCAGTCCCCAAGTCTTCAGATTATGATGAACCTGGATGATCTGTAGGCTTATGATATAGGTTGATACCTTGCCTTTAGATATTTCCTAAGTCCCACAGATTAGTATAAACTTTCACCTGTAGTCCCCAAGTGCCGGCTCAATTTATCATAAATGGGCCGGTACTTAACTTCATAACTTTCTTAAATCAGTCCAAATAAGTAGTGTGATCCGGCTCAACTTGAAAACTTTCAGAATGTCATGCACTAGCCCCCAAGTGCCAAGCGTTGCTACTTTGTAAAACACTTGGGACTTGAATCATAGAAGAATCATTTTGCATAAAAATTTCTTTGGCAGACATTAGCCCCCAAGTGCCAAGTGGTATTGCATTTGCAAAGCACTTGGGACTTCAATCATTATAACTTTGAGTTAAATCTTGACACACCTGTGCATGCTTGTAGACCTCCCTAACTGAATTGGGCTCTCAATTGACGGATGCAAAGTCCCGGCTGGTGGATCAGGAAGCAGAGATAAAGACTGCTAATTCCAAACTTCAATTGAGTCTCTCTGAGACTAAAAAATTGAAGACCAGTTTGACTGAGAAGAAGAAATCCTGGGCCGATGTGAAGACCTTGCTGATACAACGTGCCGAGACAGCAGAGGCGACTCTTGAGGAGGTTACCATGGAGCTCACCGGCTTAAAGAAAAGTGTGTCTCAAATGGTCTTTGCCATCTTCGGTAAGTCATTTGTATTAATTACCTATACTTTATTTTGACCAGGAATATAAGCCGCCTGCTGAGCCTTTGTTAAAAACACTCAGAGGTCCACGAAGTAAAACCCTGAGCCAAGACAATGTGACAAAACTGAAGGCGGTTTATACCTTGGTGGAGCAATTGTATAATGGAACTCAACGAGCACTTGCTACTATCTCCCCTGCCAACCAAGGACCCAACCGTTTGAGTCATGTCTTGAAGAAGTTATCGATCTTACCCGCCAGGTTTCAAGAGGTCAAACGATCCTGTGCCAGAGCCGAAGCCCTGACTGCCCTGAGCCGCTCCAAAGCTTGGTTGCCGGATTTAGACCCGGTGGACGTGGCTAAGGGGTACCCTACCGTGAAGGAAGACGGGACTCCATTTGAGCAAGATGACTTTATTGCCTGTGTGAGGGGAGTTCGTTCTCAAGCTACCATCCTTGGAGAGGAGACCAACATCGACAAATATCAGTCGGGTTTTGATATGGAGAATAAGAAGATGGCGACTCCCTCTTATAAGGTGACAGATCTTATCCCGCCGGTTAGCTAACACACTTTTACCCCGGATGTCGACCTAGTCGGCCTGATTGACGATGAAGCAGAGTTCATTGCTCTGAACGGCTTTGACTGGTCCAAGCCTAGCTTCCAACCACTAGAGGGAGGTGAATCGGCGAGGGGAGAGTCATAACCATCTTTTGGGCTTTCAAAGCCTTGTAATAGATTAGTTTGAAAACTGCATGTTTTGCCTATGCCATCGTGCATAAAATGTTGCATATGAATCTTTGCCACTGATGTCAATATATATATATGCAGCACATCCGTGATTACATCTGCAATGTTTTAACTCTGTTCCTGTAAAAAATGATAAACTTGTCCTGGCGATTTAGCACCGAATGGGTCAAAACACCCGGTATATGACTTATGAATTTATTATAGTGGAAAAGACAAAACCAGATGTAAGATAAACAAGGATGAAAAAAACCCCTAATTAATGAAAAAACACAGAGAAACCTATTCATGAATGATATTGTCATACCTGTGTTCTTTGAATTTGGACTGCTGGTTTACATGACCCGAATGATAAGGTTGATAACCTAATCTTTTGTAGAAGTCAATACTTCCATATGTCTGACGACTGTTATGCCTTGGCAACTCATTGTCAAAATAACTGAGCCGGTTTAATTTGAAACCATATTGACAGTTAGATTTGAGATGATAAAAAACAGTAAGACAAAACACTAGGCTTCAGACAATGTAAATCAAAACATTTAATAAAAACTTGAGGCTTCTGATTCGAATACGATCAGTAAACCGGACCAAAGGGGTTAAGCTAAGATTCGAATACGATCATATAGCCCCCAGTGGCTTTGGCTTTGCGCCAATCAAGAGGGTATCGATAGCTATGTTCTCTTTGATTCGAATACGACCTATATATGTTTGAACAGGAAGCCCCCAAATGACCTTGAGAGGTTTTTAACGACCTTGATTCAAATACGATCTAAGTCGGACCCAAAAGGGGTTAAGCTATGATTCGGATACGATCAAGAAGCCCCCTAGTGAGTTTGGTTTGAGCCGATCAAGAGGGTTACGACAGCTATGTTCTCTTTGGTTTGAACAGGAAGCCCCCAAGTGACCATGAGGTTTACAACTAGATTCGAATACGATCATGAGCCAGACCAAAAGGGTTAAGCTAGATTCGGATACGATCAGCCCCCTTTTGGTCATTTTAAATAATGAAAATGATAAAGATATATGATCACTGAGAGGGAAAAGGACAGAGGACCTGCTTTATTACTTATCATAATATATACAACGTCAAAGTATGTAGTTGACGAGAGCCGGTGGCTTACGTATAGTATGGCCGAAGCTGAGCATTGTTCCACGGCCGGCGGGTCTCCTCCTCTGACTTACGAGAGTCTTTGTGCTCTCGAATGTCAATGAGGTAATATGACCCATTATTTAAGTTCTTGCTGACAACAAAGGGTCCTTCCCAAGGCGGGGATAGTTTGTGTGCATCAGACAGATCCTGGATGAGCCGGAGCACCAGGTCACCTTCTTGAAAGGTTCTGGTCTTAACCCGACGGCTATGATAACGGCGCAGGTCCTGTTGATAAATTGCTGATCGAGCCGCCGCCAAATCTCTCTCCTCATCTAATAAGTCAAGTGCAACCTGTCGGGCTTGTTCATTATCAGCTTCAACGTAAGCCGCCACGCGAGGCGAGTCATGACGGATGTCACTAGGCAGCACTGCTTCTGCTCCATAAACCATGAAGAAAGGTGTATAACCTGTAGACCTGTTAGGAGTGGTATTGATACTCCACAACACCGAGGGTGATTCCTCTACCCAACAAACCGACGTCTGTTGTAAGGGAACCATAAGCCGGGGCTCGAGACCTTTTAGGATTTCTTGATTTGCTCTCTCAGCTTGACCATTGGATTGGGGGTGAGCTACTGACGAAACATCAAGCCGGATATGCTCCCGTTGCCAAAACTCCTCCATGGCACCTTTGGATAGATTATTTCCATTGTCAGTTATAATGTTGTGTGGAAAACCAAAGCTAAAGATCACCTTTTTCATGAACTGAACCGCCGTGGCTGCATCACACTTGCTCACTGGCTCTCCCTCAACCCATTTCGTGAATTTTTTAACTGCCACCAAAAGATGTGTCTTTTTATCCTTGGATTTTTGGAATGGTCCAACCATATCAAGCCCCCAAACTGCAAACGGCCAAGTGATTGGAATCATACGTAGTTCTTGAGCCGGTACGTGTGCTCATCGTGCGAACTTTTGACATCCGTCACACCTACTGACTAGATCGTCTGCATCAGCATGAGTCGTTAACTAGTAAAAATCATGATGAAAAGCTTTAGCCACTAGAGATTTTGAGCTGGCATGATGGCCACAATCTCCCTCATGGATCTCACGAAGAATCTCTTGACCTTCTTTAGGAGAGACACATCGCTGAAATGCCCCAGTGACACTACGATGATATAATTCACCATTGGAAATTGTCATTGACTTAGACCACTGGGTTATCTATCTTGCCAAGGTCTCATCCTCCGGCAACTCGCCCCGGGTCATGTAAGCCAAATATGGCACTCTCCAATCTGGGATGACATGAAGAGCCGCCACCAACTGGGCCTCCGGGTCAGGAACAGCCAAGTCTTCCTCTGTAGGCAACTTGACAGAAGGATTATGTACAACATCTAAAAAGGTGTTAGGTGGCTCAGCGAGCTATCTCTTCAGATCCTCAAAGGCAGAGTTGGCAGCGTCACTCCATACCAAGTTACCTGCTTTTTTCATCATTTGATACAATGTCATAGCCTTCTCACCCAACCGGCTTATAAACCGGCTTAAAGCTGCAACATGGCCCGCCAAAGATGTGATTGCCTTAATTTTCTCTAGGTTAGCCTCAATGCCTCTGTTAGACACCAAAAAAACCCAAGAGCTTGCCAACTGGGACTCCAAAAACACACTTGGCTGGGTAAAGCACCATCTTGTAGACCCAGAGGTTATCAAAGGTTTCCTTCAGATCAGCTACCAAGGTTTCCTTCTCTCTGGATTTCACCACTATGTCATCCACATAAGCATGAACATTACGTCCAATCTGTTTATGAAGGCAATTCTGTACACACCACTGATAAGTCGCCTGGGCACTCTAAAGCCCAAAAGGCATAGACACATAGCAGAAGGCTCCAAACGGAGTGATGAAAGCTGTCTTCACCTGGTCCTTAACTGCCATCTTGATCTGATGATAACTAGAGTAAGCATCCAAAAAACTAAAACACTCACAACCCGCCGTAGCATCAATGATTTAATCAATACGAGGGAGAGCAATAGGGTCAGCCAGACAAGCTTTGTTCAAATCTGTGTAGTCCACACACATGCACCAGGTGCCGTTCTTATTAAGCACAAGCACCAGGTTAGCCAACCATCTGGGTGAAAAACTTCAACAATGAACCCGGTCGCCAAGAGCCGGGCCACCTCTTCTCCGATAGCCTTGCGCCTTTCCTCGTTAAACCGCCGAAGGAATTGCCTCACCGTCTTAAACTTTGGATCAATATTGAGAGTGTGCTCAGCGAGTTCTCTTGGTACACCTGGCATGTCAGCAGGCTTCCATGCAAAGATGTCCCGGTTCTCACGGATGAACTCGATGAGCGCGCTTTCCTATTTTGGATCCAAGTTAGCACTGATAATGAACTGTTTGGATGGGTCGCCAGGCAAAAAGTCAACCATCTTGGTGTCATCAGCTGATTTGAATTTCAACATCGGTTCATGCTCCATAGTTGGCTTCTTCAAAGACGTCATGTCTGCTGGGTCAACATTATCTTTATAAAACTTCAATTCCTCTGTTGCACAAACAGACTCAGCATAAGCAGCATCATCTTCTTCACTTTCTAGGGCTATTTTCCCGCTTCCATGTATTGTGATGGTGCCTTTATAACCCGGCATCTTGAGCTACAGATACACATAACACGGCCGAGCCATGAACTTGGAATAAGCCGGCCGTCCAAATAGGGCATGATATGGGCTTTTGATCTTAACCACTTCAAAAGTTAACTTCTCAGCCCTAGAATCATATACATCCCCAAAGGCTACTTCCAGCACAATCTTACCGACTAGGTATGCCGACTTACCAGGTACAACACCAAGAAAAACAGTGTTGGATTGTTTAAGACTCTTGTCAGTCAACCCCATGCGATGAAACATCTCATAATAGAGGGTGTTGATGCTACTGCCTCCGTCCATGAGCACCTTAGTAAACTTATATCCACCAACCTGAGGTGCCACTACCAAAGCCAGGTGACCCGGATTATCAACCCAAGGAGGGTGATCCTCCCTACTCCACACAATAGGCTGTTCTGACCATCTCAAATAACGTGGAACCGCCGGCTCAACAGTGTTTACCGCCCTCTTGTGAAGTTTCTGGTCCCTCTTGCACAAACTAGTGGTAAATACGTGGTACTGCCCACTGTTCAGCTGTTTTGGGTTACTCTGATACCCGGACTCCTGTTGTTGTTGCTGCTGATTACTTTGGCTGGATTGCTGATTATAACCACCTTGGTTACCCGGATGTCCCTGGCCGTGAAAACCGCGTGTGCTTGAGCCGGCACCCGAGCCATGAAAGCCGCCACCGCCTGAACCGCCGCCAGGTCCGTGGTTACCATCAAGCATGTTGGAATTTCTAAACGCCTTCATGATCATACAGTCCTTCCATAGATGGGTAGCTGGCTTCTCCTAGGTGCCGTATCTCGAACAGGGTTCATTCGGTAGTTGCTCAAGGGTGGGACCTGACCCGCCTGACCGAGGAGGTGGCCTCCCGTTGCGCCGTTGGTTGTTTCCCTATGTACTGGCATTAGCCACAAACTCGTCGGCCTTACATTTATTACCTCCTTGATTCGCCGGGTTATGCTGGTGACCCTTGCCATTGCCATTCTTTTTTCCCTTCCCTTCCTTCTATTCATCAGACGCGGGATCCTTGGTAGTATCTGAATCAGCATATTTGACCAGAGGCGCCATCAACTGGCCCATGTCATGACAATCACGCATGAGCCGCCCCAGCTTCTGCTTCAGAGGTTCAAAACGACATTTTTTCTCCAACATTAAGACCACAGAGCCAGCATCCATCTTATCAGATGACTATATTATCTCCTTGACCCGGCGCACCCAATGGGTCGTGGACTCACCTTCCTCTTGCTTACAGTTAGTCAAGTCCATGATTGACATAGGTTGTTTACATGTGTCCTTGAAGTTCTGAATGAACCGGGCTTTTAACTCCACCCATGAGCCAATGGAGTTGGGTGGCAACCCTTTCAACAAAGTGCGAGTTGTTCCATCAAACATCATAGTGAAATATTAAGCCATTGCTACATCGCTAACCTCCAATAGCTCCATCGCCATCTCATAACTTTCAATCCATGCCCAGGCTGCAAGTCGGCCGTGTAATTAGGCACCTTACGCGGCACTTTAAAATCCTTTGGCAAGCTCTCATTACGTAGAGCCGGCACCACGCAAGGGACACCTCCTGTCCTTGTGGCCACTCCTGCCTCAACAGAGGTTGCTGGATAAACCGGAAAAGCCTGATGAGCCGCCTGCTCAGTTGCTAGTTGAACCGCCTGCTCAGCCTCCTGACGGATCCTCTCCTGATCCACCAAGTTAAAGGCCCCATCCTGCGCCGGGTCATGCCTGCGCGGTTGGTTACGTCGTTGGGCATTGCTTGACATAGCCGCCGAGTCCATATGCCTACTATAGCTCGGGATCCGGCTTGGGTGAGGGGTTGAATGGATTCTGTCTCGACTATAAGAGTACGCATCTTGCTGTGCCAGGGCTGTCTGAAGAAGTTCACTGACCCTTCGTGTTTCGATCGCCATTCGAGAGTCCCCTTCCATTGGGAGAGCCGCCAGATGGGCCGACGCGGCAATTAAATTCTCCAAAGGGTTAGAGAAGTGACCCGGTGGTATTGGCGTGTTATGAGGTAGAGCATTATTCACACGGGGTGGTTCCATGGCCCTCGGCTGAACCGGCGCCCCCGTCCCGGGTGTTGTGATCCGGTTTGCCTCCGGCGGGTTGCTCGGACCGGCCCCGGGTGTGTGGACAAGGTTCCTAGGATCGTAAGTCAGAGGCAAACGTGACTGAGTTTTCTGGTGTCTTCTCCTCATGACCTCGTTTGACGTGTTCAGTTCCACCAAGAGCCGGAAAGTCTCCGCTTGAAGCTGCCGAGCACGAGCATCCAAAGCCGCCTGCTCCGCAGCCATCCTAACATTTTCTGCTGCTAAATTTTCCTTGGCCTGTGCCACCTCTTCACGTAGTTGCGCCACCTCCGCGTCATGCCGAGCCTTATCCACTGGCTCAACCACAGCAGTCAATAGAGCCATCATCTTATCTAGTACCTAAGCCGGGGGCGCGCGGGGTCTCCTGACCCGGCTGCTGCTGACCTGGTAGTTATTGCTGCCGCAGCCGTAGAATTCTGCCCGGGTTGAGTGCCAGCCATGAAGGCTCCGGCTCGATTCGGCGGCTCAGAGGGGTCCGGAATACTGCTGCCATCGGAACAGCCCCCAAGCACGCCATCTTGTAGTTGATACAAAGAATCTGTATGGATGCAACCGTCTATCAATCCTTCAGAAAATTCGCCTCCATGGATGCAACCCACGAAGGCCCGCCACACGGCGGGTTGAGCCTGGGTGGGTATCGCGCGCTGAGCCGTCTTGATGAGGTTGGTGCAGACGTCCGACTCAGGTCCTCACTCGCCGATCCGGCCGCTGAAGACATGGATTCCGCCGAAGGGGACCCAGTACCCGTACTCAATCGAGCCGGTGTTGGGACCCCAGCCTTCGTCGTCGATGTAGAGCTTGCCGCGACGACTCTTGGTCATCCGGCCCACAGCGTATCCCTTGAGACCTTCGAAGTTGCCCTTCAAGAACTCAAATCCACCATGCGCTGGCCCCACGGTGGGCGCCAACTGTCGTGGAATCATCATGGCAGATATCCTAGCGAAAGGACTTAGTCGTAGGGCTGTCGCAACTACGAAGCTAAAAGGGGTTAATCGGGACAAAGGACAGGAGAGGTTTATACTAGTTCGTCCCCTTACGGTGAAGGTAAGGCCTAGTCCAGTTGATTTTGTATTGCTAGGTTTCGATGACCAAGAAGCGAATCCGCTAGCTTGGCTATCGATCTGTTGTCTCTTGTCCTAAGCCGCCGCCAGGTCGTCCCCTTATACACATGGGTTGACGCCTGGCGGCCTACAGAGTCCCGGCCGGCTCATAAGACGTGTCCGGCTCGGTGACTTCTTTTATATGCCTTTCTTTACAAGTCTTTCTTAAGATATGGCGGTTTACAATATTGGGCCTTAAGCCGCCTCTGGGCGTAGGCTTTCTACAATTCTTAATAAACTATCACCTTGAATATTACTGGGCTTCTCTTAACAATCCGCCATTAGGGTTGACCCGGCCCCTCCTAGGCGGGTCATACCTGAAAGTTATATTCCCAACACCTCCCGTATCAGCGGGTCCTATTGGAAACTAGAGGATATTAAGGCCTCCTTTTAATAGTGTACCGGACCAAAGTATTAACACGTAGTGAATACATGAACTCCTCAAACTACGATCATCACCGGGAGTGGTCCTGATTATTGTCACTTCGGGGTTGCCAGATCATAACACATAGTAGGTGACTATAGACTTGCAAGATAGGATCAAGAAGTCTCATATATTGATGAAAACATAATAAGTTCAGATCGGGCCCTAGTGACAAGCATTAAGCATAGCAAAGTCACAGCAACATCAATCTCAGAACATAGTGGATACTAGGGATCAAACCCTAACAAAACTAACTCGACTACATGATAAATCTCACCCAACCCATCACCGTCCAGCAAGCCTACGATGGAATTACTCACGCACGGCGGTGAGCATCATGAAATTGGTGATGGAGGATGGTTGACAATGATGATGGCGATAGATTCCCCTATCCGGAGCCCTGAACGGACTCCAGAGCATCCCTCCCTAGATAGTTTAGGACTTGGCGGCGGCTCCGTATCGTAAAACGCGATGAATCCTTCTCCCTAGTTTTTTTCTCCCCGAAAGTGAATATATGGAGTCAGGGTTGAGGTCGGTGTAGCGTCAGGGGCTCACGAGGCAGGGGGCGCCCAGGGGGGTAGGCTGCGCCCCCACCATCACTACTAGGAAAAGGGCTATAGATGATATGGCCACTAATGGCGCACCATGTGTTGGTGCGCCATTAGTGTCCAAATACTAATGGCGCCACACATCCACGATGCGCCATTAGTAACAAAAAAAATTAATTTTTTTTCAAAACTAGTAATAGCGCACCAGTGGATAGTGCGCCATTACTAGTTAAACTAGTAATGGCGCACCACATCCACAGTGCACCACTAGTAAATTATTTTCAAATTTTTGTTCCAAATTTTTTTAATTTATTTTGTCAAAACTAGTAATGGCGCACCAGTGGACAGTGCACCATTACTAGTTTTTTTCAAAAAAATCAGAATTTGTTTTATTTTTTTTCAAAACTAGTAATGGCGCACCGTGGGTGTGGTGCGCCATTACTAGTTTAACTAGTAATGTCGCACCACTCCCACGGTGCGCCATTACTAACTTGGCCCAAAACTTCCACTGAATGCACCCCCCTCCCCCGTGGACCGCCTTTTCTGTTTAAAAAAATAACAGAAAATGATGGAAATGTCAAAAATATAAAAGAAAATAGGTTTCCCATGTGATATGTGGTCTAGTTGTTTGGAAAAATTACAACTATGAATTTCGACTTTATTTGCAAAATCTCTCTCAAATTTGTAAAATGGGCATAACTTTTGCATACGAACTCGGATTAAAAAGTTTTCTATATGAAAAATCATCTACTCAAAAAGTTACATCCAAATTTAATGGCGGGAACCCCATTAAACATTTTCAAAATCCCCAAAAACCTAATAGAAAAAAGTTACGGGGCTTTTAATATCCGGAGGCAAAAAATTCAAACTTACTAGTGGCACACCGTATGCTAGGTGCGCACTAGTAACAGAAAAAAATGGTTTTGAAAAAAAAATTGAATTATTTTTCAAAATTTGATACGTAATATGACCGAGAAGTTTGAAATATTTTTTCAAAATTTCATCATACTCATGAACATGAAAAAATTCCTAGACATCAGCAAGGTTTAATAGGATTGATATGATAGATATATCAACAAGTGCCTCTGAAGTGAGGTGGTGCTGGGGTTGGATAGAGCTACGAAGTTCAGCGTGCTTGGGCAGGAGTAGTGTGAGGATGGGTGACCTTCCAGGAAGTTTGACCACATAGTGCGATTTGACCTGAGATTAAGCATATTGACCCAAGTTTAAGCCATAGTGGCCCGTGATTAAGAAAAAATAAAAAAAATAGAATTTAAAAAAATTGAAAAAAAAATTTGAAAAAATTTATTACTAATGGCGCACTTCTATGTGGGGCGCCATTACTAAGTCTAATAGTAATGGCGCACCTCTAGGCATACTAATGGCGCACTACTAGTGCGCCATTAGTATCTGGTATACTAATGGCGCATCAGTGGTGCGCCATTAGTAAAAAGTTCTAGTGGCGTGATACTAATGGCGCACCAGTAGTGCGCCATTAGTAGGCAAAACTGGTGCGCCATTAGTAGGCCTTTTCCTAGTAGTGCCTCATGGACATGTGTAGGCCCCCTGACGTGGATCTTCCTTCCAGTATTTTTTATATATTCCAAAATAATTCTCCGTTGATTTTCAGGTCATTTCGAAAACTTTTATTTCTGCACCAAAATAACACCATGGCAATTCTGCTGAAAATAGCGTCAGTCCGGGTTAGTTCCATTCAAATCATGCAAGTTAGAGTCCAAAACAAGGGCAAAAGTGTTTGTAAAGTAGATACGACGGAGACGTATCTACTCCCCCAAGCTTAAGCCTTTCCTTGTCCTCAAGCAATTCAGTTGATAAATTGAAAGTGATAAAGAAAAACTTTTACAAACTCTGTTTGCTCTTATCGTTGTAAATATGCAAAGTCAGCATTCAAGTTTTCAGCAAAGATTATGAACTAACCATATTCACAATAACATTTAGGTCTCATGTTTAGTCATATCAAGGACATAATCAACTAGCGAGCAATAATAATAAATCTCGGATGACAACACTTTCTCAAAACAATCATGATATGATATAACAAGATGGTATCTCTCTAGCCCTTTTTGAGACCGCAAAACATAAATGTAGAGCACCTTTAAAGATCAAGGACTGACTAGACATTGTAATTCATGGTAAAAGAGATCCAGTCAAGTCATACTCAATGCAAATGACAGCGGTGCTCTCCAGCTGGTGCTTTTTAATAAGAGGATGATGGCTCAACATAAAAGTAAATGGATAGGCCCTTCACAAAGGGAAGCAGGGATTTGTAGAGGTGCCAGAGCTCGGTTTTGAAATAGATATGAATAATATTTTGAGCGGTATACTTTGATTGTCAACATAACAACCAAGACATGGCGATATCTTCCATGCTATACACATTATAGGCGGTTCCCAAACAGAATGGTAAAGTTTATACTTCCCCTCCACCAACAAGCATCAATTCTTGGCAAAGTCCACATACAAATTTACTTGGAACGGCAGGTAGATACCGTATATAGTTAGGTATGGTGGACTTGCACATACAAATTTACTTGGAATAACTTTGGGGTTTATGGAATTGGATGCACAAGCAGTATTCCCGCTTAGTACAAGTGAAGGCTACCAAAAGACTAGGAAGCGACCAGCTAGAGAGCAACAACAGTCATGAACATGCATTAAAGTTAATCAACACCGAATGCAAGCATGAGTAGGATATAATGCACCATGAACATAAATATCATAGAGGCTTTGTTGATTTTGTTTCAACTACATGCATGAACATGTGCCAAGTCAAGCCACTCGACTCGTTCAAAAGACGATACCACCCTATCATACCACATCACAACCATTTTAATAGCACGTTGGCACGCAAGGTAAACCATTATAAGATCCTAGCTAATTAAGTATGGCATAAGCAACTACAATCTCTAATTGTCATTGTGAAACATGTTTATTCATAATAGGTTGAATCAGGAATGATGAACGAATCATATTTACAAAAAAAAGAGATCGAGTTCATACCAGCTTTCTTCATCTCTATAAGTTCATCATATAATCATTATTATTGCTTTTCACTTGAACGACCGAATAGTGTGGATAATAATAATAGTGCACGTGCATTGGACTAAGCTGGAATCTGCAGGCATTCAATTCAAGAGAGAAGACAAGTTAATATGGGCTCTTTGTCAGATCAGCGATAATGCATATAGGAGCAACTTTAACATTTTAATCATGGTCTTCTCCTCTCGACCCCCAAAGGAAAGGAAAGAAATAAGACTATTTACACGGGAAAGCTCCCAACAAGCAAAAGAAGAACGAGAAATATTTTGGGGTTTTATTTTTAATTACTACTACAAGAATGGAAATTAAACTAACTAAAAGCTACAACTAATTTTTTTTCTTAAGGTTTATCAAACAAACAAGAAGAAAGCATAAAAAGGAAAATAAACTAGCATGGATGATATAATGGAAAAGTATGAGCACCGACAACTAGCAATGAGTGTGTGAACATGAATGAAATGTCGGTGAGAAATACGTACTCCCCCATTGAGGGAGTCCTGGATTAGGCGGTCTCCGGACAGCCGGACTATATCCTTTGGCCGGACTGTTGGACTATGAAGATACAAGATTGAAGACTTCGTCTCATGTCCGGATGGGACTCTACTTGGCGTGGAAGGCAAGCTAGGAAATACGGATATGGATATCTCCTCCTTTGTAACCGACCTTGTGTAACCCTAATCCTCTCCGGTGTCTATATAAACCGAAGGGTTTTAGTCCGTAGGACAACAACCACAACATACAATCATACCATAGGCTAGCTTCTAGGGTTTAGCCTCTCTGATCTCGTGGTAGATCTACTCTTGTACTACCCATATCATCAATATCAATCAAGCAGGACGTAGGGTTTTACCTCCATTAAGAGGGCCCGAACCTGGGTTAGACATTTTGTCCCCTGCCTCCTGTTACCATCCGGCCTAGACACACAGTTCGGGACCCCCTACCCGAGATCCGCCGGTTTTGACACCGACATTGGTGCTTTCATTGAGAGTTCCTCTGTGTCGTCGCCCTTAGGCTTGATGGCTCCTACTATCATCAATAGCGATGCGATCCAGGGCGAGACTTTTCTCCTCGGACAGATCTTCGTATTCGGCGGCTTTGCACTGCGGGCTAATTCGCTTGGCCATATGGAGCAAATTGAAAGCTACGCCCCTGGCCGTCAGGTCAGATTTGGAAGTTTGAGCTACACGGCCAACATCCGCGGAGACTTAATCTTCGACGGATTCGAGCCACAGCCGGGAGCACCGCACTGTCACGACGGGTATGACCTAGCTCTGCCGCCGAACAGTACCCCAGAGGCCGCACCCGCATCAGCTTCGACCCTTAGCTCGGAGCCAACTGCGCCAATAGAGGACGGGTGGCTAGACACCGCCTCAGGGGCTGCAGTCTCAACGGTGATCGAGCCGAACACCAGCCTAATCCTCTGCGAAGCCCGTGACTCCAAGGTGCCAGACCCTTTTCTGGACTCCGAACCGTCCGCGCCCCTGCCAATCGAATCCGATTGGGCACCTATCATGGAACTCACCGCTGCGGATATCTTTCAGCACTCGCCCTTCGGCAACATTCTGAATTCACTAAGGTCTCTCTCTTTGTGAGGAGAGCCCTAGCCGGACTATGGACAACAGGATTGGGATGCGGACGATGAAGAAATTCGACGCCCACCCACCACCCACTTCGTAGCCACTGTCGATGATTTAACCGACATGCTGGACTTCGACTCCGAAGACATCGACGGTATGGACAACGATGCGGGAGGCAAAGAGGAACCACCGCCCACAGGGCGCTGGACGTCCACCTCATCATATGACGTATACATGGTGGACACACCAAAAGAAGACGACGACGAGGAACGGAAGAACGCAACGAAGGCTTGTCCCCTCGAGAAGCAGTCAAAGAAGTGGCGTAAGCGCCGCCCCAAATCCCGCCTCGGCAGAAATAACGATCATACAGACCCAGCGTTGGAGCAAGGCGAACTACTGCCGGACCACAGCAATACGGAGAATCAAACCGAACAAACCAATTATGTCAAAGATAATAGTCTGGACGACATAACGCCGGACAGGCACCCGGAGCAGTAGAATGCCCGTCAAAGGCTTGTTGCCACCGCGAGGAGTCTGAAAAAGCAGAAGCAAAGGCTCAAGGCTGCGCAGGACACACTCCAAATCAGATGGAGTAAAGTACTCAAAACAGCAGCAAAGTACGATGGCAATCGCCACACCAAGAGCTACCCAAAGCGGAAGTTGCTACCCGAATTTGATGAGGAGGCCTCAGACCCCCCACAACCGAACATTAAAACAGCCATCTGACCACATAGACGACCTCACGGCCAACATAAAGCGGCAAGCAACGCCGCACATAAGCTAATATGCGGTCTACGCGAGGGCTCGCATCAAAAGGAGGGCGAAACCAGATCCATCTACGGACCACGCAAGCGTGCTCCAGCATACGATGCAACACAACAAACATCCGAACAACGCGGTACACCCAGATATAGGGGTGCCTCACACCCCCTATGTTTCACCGATGAGGTACTAGACCATGAATTTCCAGAGGGATTCAAACCCATAAACATAGAGGCATACGACGGAACAACAGACCCTGGGGTCTGGATTGAGGACTGTATCCTCCATATCCATATGGCTCGGGGAGATGATCTCCACGCCATTAAGTATTTACCCCTCAAACTCAAAGGGCCAGCTCGGCACTGGCTTAAGTGCCTCCCAAAAAGCTCCATTGGAAGCTGGGAAGAGCTCGAAGATGCCTTTCGGGCAAATTTTCAAGGGACTTATGTCCGACCTTTGTACGCGGATGATTTGAGTCATATAACTCTATAGCCCGAAGAGTCAGCCCGAAAGCTTTGGAACAGGTTTCTTACTAAAAAGAACCAAATGGTCAACTATCCGGACGGTGAAGCCTTGGCTGCTTTTAAGCATAGTGTCCGTAACGAATGGCTTGCCAGACACCTCGGCCAAGAAAAGCCGAGAACAATGGCAGCATTAACAAGCCTCATGACCCGCTTTTGCGCGGGTGAGGATAGCTGGCTAGCTAGATGGAGCACCAGCGACCCCAGTACATCCGAAGTTAGAGATGGAAACAGGAAATCACGATGCAATAGCAATAACAAACACCGGAATAAAGAAGACAACACAAAGAGCACGGCAGTAAACACCGGATTCAAAAGCTCTCGTCCAGGTCAGCAAAAGCCGCCCTCTAAAGGCGCCAGAGACGAACTGTCGAGCCTAAACAAAATTCTGGACCAAATATGTAAGATCCATAGCACCCCTGGTAAACCCGCTAATCATACCCACAGAGAATGTTGGGTCTTCAAGCAGTCCGGCAAGCTCAATGCCGTACACAAGGGGGAGGATACACCAAGCGAAGACGAGGATGAGCCTCTCAAGCAAGACACTGGGGAACAAAAGAAATTTCCACCAGAAGTGAAAACAGTAAACGTGTTACACGTGATCAAGGGGAGAAACAAAACGGCACTCCAAGAAAAATATGCCCAAGGGCCTATCACTGTGGAGTCCTACCACTGGTCGTCTCAACCGATCACTTTCGACCATCGTGATTACTCAGCAAGTATCCGGCGTGTAGGATGGGCCGCCCTGGTATTAGACCCAATAATTGACGGATACCACTTCACACGAGTCCTGATGGACGGTGGCAGCAGTCTCCACCTGATATACCAGGATACAATCCGTGAAATGGGGATAGACCCAACGAAAATTTGCCATAGCAATACTACCTTTAAAGGAGTTACGCCAGGCCCAGGGGCTCATTGCACGGGCTCCCTGCTACTAAAGGTTATATTCGGCTTCCCTGATAACTTCCGTAGCGGACATTTAACCTTCCACATCACTCCGTTCCAAAGTGGCTATCAAGCACTACTTGGATGCGAAGCTTTTGCTCGCTTTAATGCAATACCACATTACGCTTCCCTGACGCTCAAGATGCCCGGTCCACGTGGCATCATTACAGTGAACGGAAGTATTAAGCCATCCTTGCGCGCCGAAGGGAATGCGACTTCCTTGGCAGCCGCACACTAAAAATTGCCTCGCCAACTAAAGTATTTGATAGGTCGTCAAGACCACGGATGCAGTTAGACGAGTCCGGCGCTGCTATATGTAATTTATACCGGATTGATGGCCACACCCCTATGACAAATACAAGGGGCCCGACGCGTGCAGACAAGTGGCAATTTATACTCATTTCTAGTTATACATGGTTTCTTTAAAAACTATCTCCCTGCACGACAACTTTTTCACCTAAATTCCTCTCTTTATAGATGACCATTGTGCTACACCCGTCTAGGATACGGCACAACGGAGACACAGGCGCAGACGTGCAGCAGGGAACCATTCCAAGGATTCTTTTTAGATTAGGGACAATTCCATTTCTCCCCCTAACTTGAGCCACCACCTGGCATTTGCCCCTAATTTTCAGGTATGCTCAAAAAATACCCCTCTTCCATCAAGTCACCTTATAGAAATGCCCTTGCCGTCCGGTCAAAGGGCTTTGACCGTCTAGTGAATAGTAACATGGTGAACATTAAATTTGAAAAAATAGCAAAAAAATCTGAAATTTTGTCGGCTCGAAGATACTCAAGGGCGCAAGGTGCGTGCAAATTTTCATGCTATTTGGACATTCCAGGAACACGTGGGAAAGGAAAAAATGTAAATCTATACACTGTGAACAGTAAATTCAAAAAAATAGCAAGAAAAATTTAAAAAGTATGAATTTTTCTGGCATCAAAGAGGCTTGGGTGCGCAAGGCGCTTGCAATTTTTTTGATCAAATGACATGCGAGCTGCTCTAGCAAAAAAAAACAAAATAGTGCATTTTTTCAGGGTTTTTTTCTGCGCCAAATATAGTTTTTTTCTCCAGGAGCTCCTACAGTGTCGAAACACAACAAAAATTTGCACGCACCTTGCGCACCCCAGCCTCTTTGATGCCAAAATTTTTCATATTTTTTTGAATTTTCTTACTATTTTTTTTTGAATTTACTATTTACAGCGTACATTTTAAAGTTTTTCCTTTGACACGAGCTCCTAGAATGTCCAAACTGTGCCCAAATTTGTACGCACCTTGCTCCCTTGAGTATCTTCGATCCCACAAAATTTCAAATTTTTTTGATTTTTTTGCTATTTTTTTCGAATTTACTGTTCACCATGTTACTATTCATCGGACGGTCAAACCCCTTTGACCGGACGGTAACGGCAGAAAAGGGCATATCTGTAAGGTGACTTAACGGAAGAGGGGTATTTTTGAGCATACCTGAAAATTAGGGGCAAATGCCAGGTGGTGGCTCAAGTTAGGGGGAGAAATGGAATTGTCCCTTTAGATTAAGACCCTACGTAAACCTTTTTTACTATCTCTTGTTGATACACATCCACCGAATTCTCAGCACAATTGAGAAGGATGCTAACGTCTTGGCATGTGGCCACGTCAGAATAATGCACGTACCTGGACAGAAGGGGCTTCTTACAAAGGGCACTATTTAGGCCTGGTTTATACCATAAAGACCGAATACCTTAGGGAGTGTTCGGCGTCGCGAGTTTGGCCTTATATGCATCAGCTCTGAATCATTGTCTTTGGTCAAATGTTGGGTTTGCCCGGCTCCTGTGTTTTGGTGCCTTACGTTCTGCTTTACCGGCTAAGGCAGCACCAGGAGAACTACTGTGATTGTGCCCTGGTTCATCCGGACGAGCACCCTAGTAGAGAAAGCCGAAAACTGACTGTCATGATATAGCGTGAGACTGGTCAACCACTCGATGACCTATCAGAATGTTAGAATTCCTCCGCCTTAATGAAGGGCCGTTTTCCGGCAAGGCATGTACGCACCCCGAGATCAGGAGAATGCGGAGCTACCAGGGGCTATCTAGTAGCCCCACTGTCAAACTCCTATGGCTAAGTGAAAGTGTTAAAGCATTATAGTCTGGTTGCCTCGTTCGCTACGCTATCACCTCCTTAATAGGACCAAGACGTTGGGTTAAGTGTGAACACGTGTTTTTCGCGAGCACCTCCGCATTATATGCGTGGGGGTTGAAGCCGACGGCTACAATCTTTCAGGTTATACACATGTATACATAAACGGCCGCACAGGAGGCATCATACTACTTTCAGGCAAAAGTATAAACATAGCCTTATAAAAATTCATAAAAGCATTGTGTTTACAATGAGAATACATATCACTCAAACATAATATTCTTCAAGCACTGGGCCTCTATCAAACGAGCACCCTCGAGAACTTCCTCGAAATAGTGCTCGCCAGCCACTCGGCCTATGGCCGAACCCTGCGCCGCAACAGTGGTAGCGTCCATCTCCGCCCAGTATGCTTTAACACGGGCAAGGGCCATCCGCGAGCCTTATATGCACGCCGACCTCTTCATCGCATTCATGCGCGGCACCGCACTAAGGAACCGCTGTACTAAACTAAAATAACTATTCGGCTTTGGCTTTTCCGGCCATAGCTGATCCACGACAGACCTCATGGCGAGTCCGGACAACTTATTTAGTTCGGCCCATTCGGCTAGCTGATCAGTCAATGGAAGTGGACGCTCTGGAACGTTGAATTACGACCAGAACAGCTTGTCCACTTCACGATCTGTTTGACCTTGGAAGTATTTGGCCGCATCGGCAGCGCTCGCCGCCAAGTCCATATACACATCTGTTGAACTCCACAGCCGATCTAGAGGGGCATACCGTGGATGTCCGAACTTCCTCCGTAGCATGAAGGGCTTCCCAGCCGCAATATCCCCGGCCTCCTGCAGCTCCTCCTTCGCTCTCATAGCAGAGCCGGTGTCTTTGTCCACCATCGTGGCCTTCTCAAGGTTCGTTGCCTTCTCTCGGTTTTCTTTTTCAAGCAGCCGGCAACGGTCGGCAGTGTCTTTTAATTCTACGGCCATCTTGGCCATCTTCTCTTCGCTCTCGCAATGTGCGGCCTTCTCGGCTTTCAACTCTTCGGCCGCCTTCAAAGCAGCCGCATTACTAATCCTCGCTTGTTCCTTGGCTCGGGCAAGTTCTGCCCGCAAGGTTTCCACGGTGGCAGCTCCATCTGTAGTCACAACATATTAAAGATACTGGCATCATGCTGCT
This sequence comes from Triticum urartu, assembly GCF_003073215.2. Taxonomy (NCBI): domain Eukaryota; kingdom Viridiplantae; phylum Streptophyta; class Magnoliopsida; order Poales; family Poaceae; genus Triticum; species Triticum urartu. Next base: position 488,830,851 of record NC_053026.1, read on the forward strand.
CTTACTATGTGGCGTTCACCAAATAATAACACTTAGCCTGTGCCTCGTCAAGCCTCTTGTTAACAAGCCCGATGTCGGCGTCTGCCGCATCCAGTTGCCGTTTTAATTCGGCAAACTCACTAGTCCGGCTAGCCACTGGAGCTTCCACCACCTGCACATAAGGGCAGTCTGGTTATTGCCTGGGACTATGATCCTCTGTTCGCCGCCGTTCTCGACGACAACCAGAGTCTCAGGGGCTACTATCTACACAGGGCACACCTAACATGTGCAGTACTATCACATATTATCTCACGTACCTCAAAGCCTGTTAGTAGACTCATAAGGCTTCATGTAATCCGCTTTCGGCGGACGAAATTCTCTCCATCACCGTACCCCTCAGCGTACGGTGTTCTTCTGAGATGGCCGCTCGCCCCACCAACTCCCTCAGAACGTCCGACCGCATACCAGACGGTGTCGGACTCTTTTGTTTGCTCTCTTCGGGAGCCGGACGCTGGGGACTTTGGGGGTCTATGGGATTATCTTCTGGCCTCAACGCATCCGGACAGGCCCTCCGTGACGACACTTTGGGGTTGCTCGTTTCTTGAGCAGAGGAGTCTGGGGGAGGCATTTCACTCTCCATCATCACTGGAAGAAGTTCCCCCAATGACGAGCTCAGCTGAGAGGGGCTAAGGGCCGAACTGCAAGATATATGCGGTGGTTATTTTCTCAATAAAAAAGATAGCATACCTTCACTATTAAAGTATTTTGGATCACTTACGACTCGTTGGAGGGCTGATCCCCCCGTGGACTTTGTGCGGCAAAAGCACCCCCCGAGGCAGGACCCTCTGTGGGAGACTTCTTCTCCCGTTTGGAGGCCTCCGCTTCTGGATCCTCGGAAGCAGTCCTTTTCCTCCCCCGGTTATCCTCCTTCATGGAGATGCTCATTCCCTCGGTTGGAACTGGCAGTGATGGGGGCCCGCGTCCGCCCATATTATCCCCCCCCCCCGCCCGTATCCTCCATCGAGGGCTCCGGGCAAGCAGCGACCTCGAGCATCTTTTCCAATACCGGATTTTCCAAACCCTCAGGGAGGGGGGCCAAACACCGAATCATCTTCGCCTTTGTTAGCCAGTCCTGGTCAAAGAGTGAACTCTCAGAAATAACTTCATGATGAATAAAAGACAGTGTGTTCGAACAGAGGATTTCTTACTTGTTCGGCGGCGCGGTTACTGCTCAGGCCCACGTCCTCGGTAATATCCGGACACTCTACTTGAGGTCCGAAGAATGACTTGTACATCTCCTTGTGCGTCAGGCCGAGGAAACTGTGAATGGCACGCGGTCCCTCTGGGTTGAACTCCCACAAGCGAAGGGGCCGGCGTTTGCAAGGCTGGACTTGATGAACCAGCATAACTTGTATTACCACAACCAAATTAAAATCTCCCTCGAAGAGATCTCGAATGCGGCTCTACAGTATAGGCACGTCCTTGGCTGGACCCCAGCTCAGACCTCTGCTAATCTATGACAACAGTTGTGGTGGGGGCCCGAGCGGAAAGCGGGGGCAGACGCCTACTTGGCACTTCTGGGAGCTGTGACATAAAACGACTCCCGTTGCCATAATTAAGACACCTCTGGAAAGGAACCTTTCAGCCATGGAGCTCCTGCCATCTTGCCTATTGATGCACCGCTGCACGCTGCATGTTGCCCCTCGATCATGGAAATCTAGCCTGTAATAGAACATCAAACCCCTGACGAAGGGATCCAGAGTGAGGCCTAGGCCTTGGAGGAAGTGGGAGACGAACACGATGTTCTCGTTGGGTTCGGGAGTAGGGACGACCTGCCCTCGAGCAGGCAGCCGATGCAAAACCTCGGCGGTCAGGTATCTGGCCTCCCTCAACTTCTTGATGTCCTCTTCCATAACGGAGGAGGGCATCCATCAGCCTTGAAGGCTGGATCCGGACATGATTGAAGATCTAGAGCACCTAACCTGGGCTTTGGGTGTTGGAACTCGAGGCGGGGGAAGGGTTCGATTGAGCACGAGAGGGAAAAAGCAAAAACCTTATCCCTTTATAAAGAGGGTGAATATCAAGCGTCCTCTCCATAGCCGTTTAGGACTTGCCTATAATCTAGGAGTCCTAGACACGGTTGGGTTACCCATGACCGCATTAATGAGAATCCCGTAATTCGGGGAACACGATCTCTGCTTTGACAAGACGTGTCAAGAAACCGCCTCGCTTTATGTGTGGAGCTGGTTGAAGAAAAACGGTTCGAATAATCACCGGGCCATGACATAGCGTCATGCTGCCAAAACAAGTCAGCAAATTGGATTTGCGAAAATATCATTCTCTCTGCGGTGGAATGTGGAACTTATTTTTCAGGGTCGGACACTATCCTCGTATTCAGATTGTTCTATGATGTATTCGGAGAAGGAACCCGCCTTACAATGCCGAAAACGATACTGCGCGCCAGACTCATCGTCATTGAAGCCTGGTTCAGGGGCTACTGATGGAGTCCTGGATTAGGGGGTCTCCGGAAAGCCGGACTATATCCTTTGGCCGGACTATTGGACTATGAAGATACAAGATTGAAGACTTTGTCTCGTGTCCGGATGGGACTCTACTTGGCGTGGAAGGCAAGCTAGGAAATATGGATATGGATATCTCCTCCTTTGTAACCGACCTTGTGTAAGCCTAACCCTCTCCGGTGTATATATAAACCGAAGGGTTTTAGTCCGTAGGACAACAACCACAACATACAATCATACCATAGGCTAGCTTCTAGGGTTTAGCCTCTCTGATCCCATGGTAGATCTACTCTTATACTACCCATATCATCAATATCAATCAAGCAGGACGTAGGGTTTTACCTCCATTAAGAGGGCCCGAACCTGGGTAAAACATTGTGTCCCCTGCCTCCTGTTACCATCCAGCCTAGACGCACAGTTCGGGACCCCTTACCCGAGATTCGCCGGTTTTGACACCGACACCCATGCTTAGGCTTTTGGCCTAAGTTGGTCTATGGCCACGGCTGGCCTGGCGGATATCCAAAGTTGTAGCAGGGGTCATACTATGATGCAGCAGCTATCGCCTCATGAGCTGCCTCTTGGAGACGGGCCATCTCCGTCCTCCTCTTATACTCGTCCGCCTCCTCCCTGGTTATAACATATCTCCCGTTTGCCTGAGAGTCAAAGAAAGAAGGAGCAGGGAGAGCGACGTGATTGGTGCGTCGTCTGTCAAAGATTAGTCAGTACTGGAGGGACTGATCGCTGCTCTCAACAAACTGATGACGAACCATGGCCTCATAATATAAATAAACAAGAGGTAACTCAATATCATACCCACCTATGTATATATCAAGAAAATTAGCTAGATGGGTTGCATAAATTCCACCAAAGAAATCTCCATTAAATCTATTATTATGCAACCTACATGCAACAATGGCTCCCAGATTATAATGTTCATCTCCTAATACAGCACTCCTGAGAACATTGAGGTTAGGGACACACATGTGACATGCTTAATCCTTACCATTAATGCATCTACCTATGAAGAGAGCAAAATAATGTATAGCAGGAATATGGATGCTCCCTATGGTACCTTGTGTTATATCTCTAGATTCCCCCACAGTTATACGAGCAAGAAAATCTCTAAACTCAGATTTGCGAGGCTCACTAGTGCTGCCCCATTGTGGAAGTTTGCAAGCAGTATTAAAATCCTCTAAGTCCATAGTATAAGAATTTTCATAAAGATCAAATAGGACAGTTTGAGAATTGCGTGATGATGAAAATTCAAACCTCCTCACAAAGGAATCAGTGAGATAGTGGTACTGGTGGCACTTATGTTCCTCGAAGCTCTCAAGATCGGCATTGCGCACATACACGTTAAATTCTTGCTTGATTCATGCTCGATCCATAAAGTCCTCTAAAGGCCATTCACAAGCCCGCACTTGAGCTTCCCTCGGTGGTTCATCGTCGGCATCACGTATTGCGAGCCTAGGTCCTTGCTTCCTTGAAGGACCACCTTGGTACATTTTCCTAAACATATTTCTTCCTCTGAAAAATTTCTGAAATTTTAGTAACTTCAAAATAAAAGTGAACCAAACTCAACAAAATTGATAGCAACTACTCCCACAAGTGCCTAGAGACAATATCATGCATCAAAACTACTTTTGACCATATAAGTTTGACATGAAAGCTCAAGAACATGGTCACCTAAGCAGCAAAAATATGCAATAAATAATGCACTAGAACAAAAACTAATTGGACCATTGGAGGAGTCACATGCCAAGGAACAATCCCCCAAAGCAGTTTTTTGAATGGAGCTTTGAGCAAGGAGATCGAAAATGACAGCAAAATGAGCTTGGACTTGGGTTTGAGCTGGTTAGTTATGTTTGTGGGAGGAAGAAGGAGTGTGTGGTAGCTAGAATGAGTGGAGGGGAGCCATCATGGGCCCACAAGGCAGGGGGGGCGCGCCCAGGGGGTAGGGCGTGCCCTCCACCCACGTGGCTAGGTGCTTGCTCCCCCTGCTGTGTTCTAAATGCCAGATATTCTCAAATATTCCAGAAAAAATCATATTTAATTTTCAGGGCATTTGGAGAACTTTTATTTTCGGGGTATTTTTTATTGCATTGATAATTCAGAAAACAGACAGAAATTACTATTTTTGCTTTATTTAATATAAATAACAGAAAGTAAAAAGAGGGTATAGAGAGTTGTGTTTTCTAAATTCATCCATCTCATCCTCATCAAAAGGAATCCACTAACAAGGTTGATCAGGTCTTGTTAACAAACTCATTCTGAATAACACGGAACCAGAGAATTTTCGAATAACACTAGGTTACCTCAACGGGGATATGCATGTCCCCAACAATAAGAATATCATATTTCTTCTTGACAGTAGGAAGAGGAAATTCAAAACCTCCAAGAATAATTGATAGAATTTTTCCAATAGAGTTTATACTATGAGCTTGAGGTTGTTTCCTCGGAAAGTGTACCGTATGCTCATTGCCATTAACATGAAAAGTGACATTGCCTTTGGTGCAATCAATAACATGCCCTGTAGTATTCAAAAAGGGTCTTCCAAGAATAATAGACATACTATCGTCCTCAGGAATATCAAGGATAACAAAGTCCGTTAAAATAGTAACGTTTGCAACTACAACAGGAACATCACAAATACCGACAGGTATAGTAGTTGATTTATCAGCCATTTGCTCAGATATTTCAGTATGTGTCAACTTATTCAAATCAAGTCTACGATATAAATAGAGAGGCATAACACTAACACCGGCTCCAAGATCACATAAAGCAGTTTTAACATTGTTTCTTTTAATGGAGCATGGTATAGTTGGTACTCCGGGATCTCCAAGTTTCTTTGGAATTCCACCCTTAAAAGTATAATTAGCAAGCATGGTGGAAATTTCAGCTTCCGGTATCTTTCTTTTATTTGTAACAATTTCTTTCATATACTTAGCATAAGGATTCATTTTGATCATATCAGTCAAACGCATACGCAAAAATATATGTCTAATCATTTCAGCAAAGCGCTCAAAATCCTCATCATCCTTTTTCTTGGATGGTTTAGGAGGCAAAGGCATGGATTTCTGAACCCATGGTTCTCTTTCTTTACCGTGCTACCTAGCAACAAAGTCTCTCTTATCATAATGTTGATTCTTTGATTGTGGGTTATCAAGATCAACAACAGGTTCAATCTCTACATCATTATCATTGCTAGGTTGAGCATCAACATGAACATCATCATTAACATTATTACTAGGTTCATGTTCATTACCAGATTGTGTTTCAACATCAGAAATAGAGATATAATTGGGACTCTCAGGTGTGTCAATAACAGGTTCACTAGAAGCATGCAAAGTCCTATCATTTTTCTTTTTCTTCCTCTTGGAAGGACTAGGTGCAACAATATGATTTCTCTGAGAATCTTGCTCAATTCTCTAAGGATGGCCCTCAGGATACAAGGGTTCCTGAGTCATTTTACCACCTCTAGTCATAACTCTAACAGCATTATCATTTTTCTTACTATTTAATTCATTGAGCAAATGATCCTAATCTTTAAGTACTTGTTCTACTTGAGTGGTAACCATAGAAGCATGTTTACTAATAAGTTTAAGTTCACCTTTAACATTAGCCATATAATCACCCAAGTGTTCAAGCATATCAGCATTGTGTTTTAATTCTCTACCAAAATAAGCATTGAAGTCTTCTTGCTTAACCATAAAGTTATCAAACTCATCCAAGCATGGGCTAGAAAACTTAGTAAATGGGATTTCAACTTTATCATATCTATAGAGAGAATTAACCTTTACTACCTGTGTCGGGTTATCAAGACCATGTATTTCTTCAACAGGTAATGAATTAAGACCATGTATTTCTTCAATAAGAGGTAATTCTTAACCTCTTCAGCTTTAATACCTTTTTCCTTCATATATTTTGTTGCCTCTTGCATATCTTCAAGACTGAGAAATAGAATACCCCTTTTCTTCGGAGTTTGCTTAGGAGTTGGTTCAGGAATTGGATCAGGGATTGGATCAGGAAGTGTCCAATTATTTCCATTGGTCAACATATTATTCAATAAAATTTCAGCTTCATCTGTTGTTATTTCCCTGAAAACACAACCAGCACAACTATCCAGGTGGTCTCTGAAAGCATCAGTTAGTCCCTTATAAAATATATCAAGTATTTCATTTTTCTTAAGAGGATGATCAGGCAAAGCATTAAGTAATTGGAGAAGCCTCCCCCAAGCTTGTGGGAGACTCTCTTCTTCAATTTGCACAAAATTATATATTTCCCTTAAAGCAGCCTGTTTCTTGTGAGCGGGGAAATATTTAGCAGAGAAGTAATAAATCATATCCTGGGGACTACGCACACAACCAGGATCGAGAGAATTAAACCATGTCTTAGCATCACCCTTCAATGAGAATGGAAATAATTTAAGGATATAATAATAGCGAGTTTTCTCATCATTAGTGAACAGGGTAGCTATATCATTTAATTTAGTAAGATGCGCCACAACAGTTGCAGAATCATAACCATAGAAAGGATCAGATTCAACAAAGAAATCATAATCCTTATCAGTAACAAAGATATGTGAAGTAGCATAAGCATGATCATATTTCATTCTAGCATTCAAAGTTTTTTGTCTCAGCTTAGCTAATAATTTCTTAAGATCACTCCTATCATTGCAAGCAAGAAAATCTCTAGCAGTTTCTTCATCCATAACATAGCCCTAGGGCACAACAGGTAATTCATATCTAGGGGGAGAATCTTCATCATCACTTTCACCAATATTATCAGTTTCAATAATTTCATTCTCTCTAGCCCTAGCAAGTTGTTCATCAAGAAATTTACCAAGTGGCGCAGTAGAATCAACCATAGAAGTAGTTTCGTCATAAGTATCATGCATAGTAGAAGTGGCATCATCAATAACATGCGACATATTAGTATTAATAGCACAAGCAGGTTTAGGTGTCACAAGCATACTCAAAACAGAAGGTGAATCAAGTGCAGAGCTAGATGGCAGTTCCTTACCTCCCCTTGTAGTTGAGGGATAAATCTTGGTTCTTGGATCTTTCAAGTTCTTCATAATGATAAGCAAATATAAATCCCATGTGAATCAAAGAATAGAGCTATGCTCCCCGGCAACGGCGCCAGAAAATAGTCTTGATAACCCACAAGTATAGGGGATCACAACAATTTTTGAGGGTAGAGTATTCAACCCAAATTTATTGATTCGACACAAGGGGAGCCAAAGAATATTCTCAAGTATTAGCAGCTAAGTTGTCAATTCAACCACACTTGGAAACTTAATATCTGCAGCAAAGTGTTTAGTAGCAAAGTAATATGATAGTAGTGGTAATGGTGGTAAAAGGTAACGGTAGAAAAAGTAAAATTTTTGGTGTTTTGTAGTGATGATAGCAATAGCAACGGAAAAGTAAATAAGTGAAAAACAATATATGGAAAGCTTGTAGGCTCGGTGATAGAGAATTATGCCGGATGTGGTTCATCATGTAACAGTCATAACCTAGGGTGACACAGAACTACCTCCAGTTCATCAATGTAATGTAGGTATGTATTCTGAATTTAGTCATACGTGCGTATGGAAAAGAACTTGCATGCCATCTTTTGTCCTACCCTCCCGTGGCAGCGGGGTCCTATAGGAAACTAAGGGATATTGAGGCCTCATTTTAATAGAGTACCGGACCAAAGCATTAACACATAGTGAATACATGAACTCCTCAAACTACGGTCCTCACCGGGAGTGGTCCCGATTATTGTCACTTCGGGGTTGCCGGATCATAACACATAATAGGTGACTATAGACTTGCAAGATAGGATCAAGAACTCTCATATATTAATGAAAACATAATAAGTTCATATCTGAAATCATGGCACTAGGGGCCTTGTGACAAGCACTAAGCATAGCAAAGTCATAGCAACATCAATCCCTAACAAAACTAACTCGATTAGATGATAAATCTCATCCAACCCATCACCGTCCATCAAGCCTATGATGGAATTACTCACACTCGGCCGTGAGCATCATGAAATTGGTGATGGAGGATGGTTGATGATGACGATGGCGACGGATTCCCCTCTTTGGAGCCCCGAACGGACTCTAGATCAGCCCTCCCGAGAGAGTTTAGGGCTTGGCGGCGGCTCCGTACCGTAAAATGCGATGAATCCTTCTCCCTGTTTTTTTCTCCTCAAAACAGAATATATGGAGTCAGGGTTCAGGTCAGTAGAGCGTCAGGGGGCCCAGAAGGCAGGGGGCGCGCCCCCCAACCCCGTGGACAGGTGGAGCCCCCCTGACGTGGATCTTCCTTCCAGTATTTTTTATATATTCCAAAATAATTCTCCGTTGATTTTTAGGTCATTCCAGGAACTTTATTTCTGCACAAAAATAACACCATGGCAATTCTGCTGAAAACAACGTCAGTCCGGGTTAGTTCCATTCAAATCATGCAAGTTAGAGTCCAAAACAAGGGCAAAAGTGTTTGGAAAAGTAGATACGATGGAGACGTATCAAGGATCGAGGTGTCAAGTTGTCGAGGGGTCGAGGGGTCAAGGATCGAGGGGAAAATGAGTCGAGGGTCTAGGGGTCGAGGATCGCTGTGCCAAGGGGTCAAGGGTCGTGGGGAAAAGGGGTCGAGGGGTCAAGGATTTGCCATCCCGACACCGACACCCTGACCGCCTGACCCCGACTCCCCGATCGTGACACGACACCCCGACCCCACCTCGACACCCCGACACCGCAACCCCGACACAGCACCCCGACCGTGACACGGTACCCCCGACCCCGACACAGCACCCCGATGCTATTATTCAATTAGTTCATGTTATTAGGTATTCAATTTTTTATTATGTTCATGATGATGGTACACACTTAAATATGTTATTATGTTTATGATGTACTAATTTCGTTTACTCTTTGTCATTGCAAGTGTTGACAGATGGTCAACACGGGTCAAGAGCGCTCCGAGCCTCCTTCCTCGGCGCGCGCTGGGAGGGGTCCTATTATTCCACCCCAGCACCTTCGGAGAGCGCTGGTAGACAGCATGACGACACCGGCGGGAGCTTCTTCTTCGGCCGGGAGAGGTCGGGGGAAGCCTAAGAGGGCTCCTAGAGGTGGACGTGGTGGCGGGAGAGGTAGGAAGGCTGCTGCGCCTTCCTAACCGCCACCCCCACTTGATTCTCTAGACTGCCGGAGTGCTCCGTCTCAGGTGTACCCATCTCGGACTTTTGTCCACGAGCCTCGAGTGAACGAGCCTCGGGTCGCTGAGCCTTCGTCCCATGAGACTCGGGCCCAGAGTCTTTATCCCATGAGACTCCGGTCCTAGACTATTTGTCCCACGTGAGACCGGAGACTAGTGGCCATGCTGACGGCGATGACACGGATAGTTCCCCAACGTATCTATAACTTTTGATTGCTCCATGCTATATCATCTACTGTTTTGGACATTATGAGGCTTTATTATACACTTTTATATTATTTTGGGACTAACCTATTAACCAAAGGCCCAGCCCAGAATTGCTGTTTTTTCCCTATTTTAGTGTTTCGAGGAAAAGGAATATCAAACGGAGTCCAAATGGAATGAAACCTTCGGGAACATGACTTTTGGAATGAACAAGATCCAAGAGACTTGGACCATACGTCAAGCAACCAACAGGGAGGCCACGAGGTAGGGGGCGCGCCTACCCCCCAGGCGCGCCCTCCACCCTCGTGGGCACCCTGTTGCTCCACCGACGTACTTCTTCCTCCTATATAAACCTACGTACCCCCAAACGATCAAAAATGGAGCCAAAACCCTAATTCCACCGCCGTAAATTTCTGTATCCACGAGATCCCATCTTGGGGCCTTTTCCGGAGCTCCGCCGGAGGGGGCATCGATCACGGAGGGCTTCTACATCAACACCATAGCCCTTCCGATGAAGTGTGAGTAGTTTACCTCAGACCTACGAGTCCATAGTTATTAGCTAGATGGCTTCTTCTCTCTTTTTGGATCTCAATACAAAGTTCTCCCCCTCTCTTGTGGAGATCTATTCGATATAATCTTCTTTTGCGGTGTGTTTATTGAGATGGATGAATTGTTGGTTTATGATCAAGTTTATCTATGAACAATATTTGAATCTTCTCTGAATTCTTTTATGTATGATTGGTTATCTTTGCAAGTCTCTTCAAATTATCAGTTTGGTTTGGCCTTCTAGATTGACCTTTCTTGCAATGGGAGAAGTGCTTAGCATTGGGTTCAATCTTGCGGTGTCCTTTCCCAGTGACAGTAGGGGCAGCAAGGCATGTATTGTATTGTTGCCATCGAGGATAACAAGATGGGGTTTTCATCATATTGCATGAGTTTATCCCTCTACATCATGTCATCTTGCTTAAGGCGTTACTCTGTTCTTATGAACTTAATACTCTAGATGCATGCTAGATAGCGGTCGATGTGTGGAGTAATAGTAGTAGATGCAGGCAGGAGTCGGTCTACTTGTCTCGGACCTGATGCCTATATACATGATCATACCTAGATATTCTCATAACTATGCTCAATTCTGTCAATTTCTCAACAGTAATTTGTTCACCCACCGTAAAATACCTATGCTCTCGAGAGAAGCCACTAGTGAAACCTATGCCCCCCGGGTCTATCTTCATCATATTAATCTTCCAACACTTAGTTATTTTCAGTGCCTTTTATTTTACTTTGCATCTTTATCATAAAAATACCAAAAATATTATCTTATCATATCTATCAGATCTCACTCTTGTAAGTGACCGTGTAGGGGTTGACAACCCCTTATCGCGTTGGTTGCGAGGATTTATTTGTTTTGTGCAGGTGCGAGGGACTCGCGCGTAGCCTCCTACTGGATTGATACCTTGGTTCTCAAAAACTGAGGGAAATACTTACGCTACTTTGCTGCATCACCCTTTCCTCTTCAAGGGAAAACCAACGCAGTGCTCAAGAGGTAGCAATAAGGATTTCCGGCGTGGTTGCCGGGGAGGTCTACGCAAAAGTCAAACATACCAAGTACCCATCACAAAACCTTATCTCCCGCATTACATTATTTGCCATTTGCCTCTCGTTTTCCTCTCCCCCACTTCACCCTTGCCATTTTATTCTCTCTCTCTATCCTCCCTCTCTTTCCCGTTCACCTCTTTGCCGTTTGCTTGTCGTTATGGCTAGTCCCTTATCTTCTCCGTTGTCTCCTGAGAATGAAGTTCTAAATTTTAAGCAAAGGGAGGGAGAAAATCTAAAAGACGCTTGGTATAGAATTTGCAATGCTCAAAATAGATCTACCAGGAAGCAATCTACGCAATTTTTATGTAGGTGCTACTCCTTGGTAAAGATATATCCTTGATACCATTACCAAGGGGAACTTCTTGGGTAGCCATACTTTTGATTCTTATAATGCTATGATAGATTTGTTTGGCTCACCACCTCTTTTGGTTAATGGAACTACGTTAACTTTGGAGCATGTAATGCAAAGACTTGAAATTATTGAGAATAAGGTTGCTACTGCAGAATTAATTTAAAATTTGGATAAAAAGATCCACAACCAAATCACTCAATATGGATCTAAAGTAGGAGTCACCTTGAAAAATATTAAAGAAAAGGAACCTATAGTTAATGAGAAAATAAAACATGATTCCACTAGAACTGATAAACTTGAGGATATTGTTACCAACTTAGGAACCGCTTTTTCTTCCATAAAGAATACTCCAAGTCCTCCCACTAAAATTTCCAAGCTTATGTATGTTCCTCAAAATAAGGGTGAATCTTCTTGTAAGGAAACTGCGGATCTCAAATCTATAAGTATTCATCCAATCTTTTTGCTATCATTAAGGAACCATTTGTTACAAATAATTTTTTAGATCTTGTGCCTAAAAGTTTGATAATTAATAAAAACAAATAAATTCCTAAGGATGGTAGATGCCTCATTGAAGAATTTCCTACCAAAGATGGCAATACCTAGATCTATCCTTGCTTTTTATGCCTAGCCAGGGGCGTTAAACGATAGCGCTTGTTGGGAGGCAACCCAATCTTATTTTAATTCCATGCTTTTTGCTCCTGTTTAGTACTTAATAATTTATCTAGCCTTTGTTTTGGTTGTGTTTTTGTTTTTAATTAGTGTTTGAGCCAAGTAGAACCGTTGGGAAGACTTGGGGAAAGTCTTGTTAATCTTGCTGTTAAAAACAGAAACGTTAGCGCTCACGAGAACTGCTGCCATTTTTAGTTGGAAAGTGATATTTAGTTAATTATTTTTTCAGATGATTAATAGATAAATTCCTCACGTCCAGAAATTTCGTTTAGAATTTTTGGTGTTCCAGATCTTGCGCTAGCTACAGATTACTACAGGCTGTTCTGTTTTTGACAGATTCTGTTTTTCATGTGTTGTTTGCTTATTTTGATGAATCTATGGCTAGTAAAATAGTTTACATACCATATAGAAGTTGGAATATAGTAGGTTTAACACCAATATAAATAAAGAATGAGTTCATTACAGTAACTTGAAGTGGTCTTTTGTTTTCTTTCGCTAACGGAGCTCACGAGATTTTCTACTTTAAGTTTTGTGTTGTGAAGTTTTCAAGTTTTGGGTAATGATTTGATGGATTATGGAACAAGGAGTGGAAAGAGCCTAAGATTGGGGATGCCCATGGAACCCCCAAGATAATCTAAGGACACATAAAAGCCAAAGCTTGGGGATGCCCCGGAAGGCATCTCCTCTTTCGTCTACTTCTATTGGTAACTTTACTTGGAGCTATATTTTTATTCACCACATGATATGTGTTTTGGTTGGAGCATCTTGTATGATTTGAGTCTTTGCTTTTTAGTTTACCTCAATCATCTTTGCTCTACACACCATTTGAGAGAGACACACATGATTCGGAAATTATTAGGATACTCTATGTGCTTCACTTATACCTTTTGAGTTATATAGTTTTGCTCTAGTACTTCACTTATATCTTTTAGAGCACAGTGGTGGATTTGTTTTATAGAAACTATTGATCTATCATGCTTCACTTAGATTATTTTTAGAGACTTAAATAGCATGGTAATTTTCTTAAATAATCCTAATATGCTAGGTATTCAAGATTAGTAAAAACTTTCTTATGAGTGTTTTGAATACTAAGGGAAGTTTGATGCTTGATGATTGTTTTGAGATATGGAGGTAGTGATATTAAAGTTGTGCTAGTTGAGTAATTGTGAAATTGAGAAATACTTGTGTTGAAGTTTGCAAGTCCCGTAGTATGCACGTATGGTAAACATTATGTAACAAATTTGAAACATGAGGTGTTGTTTGATTGTCCTCCTTATGAGTGGCGGTCGGGGACGAGCGATGGTCTTTTCCTACCAATCTATCCCCCTAGGATCATGCGCGTAGTGCTTGGTTTTTGATGACTTGTAGATTTTTGCTATAAGTATGTGAGTTCTTTATGACTATTGTTGAGTCCATGGATTATACACACTCTCACCCTTCCATCATTGCTAGCCTCTTCGGTACCGTGCATTTCCCTTTCTCACATTGAGAGTTGGTGCAAACTTCGCCGGTGCATCCAAACCCCGTGATATGATACGCTCTTTCACACATAAACCTCCTTATATCTTCCTCAAAACAGCCACCATACCTACCTATTATGGCATTTCCATAGCCATTCCGAGATATATTGCCATGCAACTTTCCACCATCCCGTTTATCATGACACGTTCATCATTGTCATATTGCTTTGCATGATCATGTAGTTGACACCATAGTTGTGGCAAAGCCACCATTCATAATTTTTCATTCATGTCACACTTGATTCATTGCATATCCCGGTACACCGCCGGAGGCACTCATATAGAGTCATACCTTGTTCTAGTATCGAGTTGTAAATAAATAGATGTGTGATGATCATCATTTAATAGAGCATTGTCCCAAAAAAGGGAAATAAAAAGGGACAATGCTACTATCCTTTTTCCACACTTGTGCTTAAAAGTAGCACCATGATCTTGATGATAGAGAGTCTCTTGTTTTGTCAATTTCATATACTAAGTGGGAATTTTTCATTATAGAACTTGGATTGTATATTCCAACTATGGGCCTCCTCAAGTGCCCTAGGTCTTCGCAAGCAAGCAAGTTGGATGCACACCCACTAGTTCCTTTTGTTGAGCTTTCATACATTTATAGCTCTAGTGCATCCGTTGCATGGCAATCCCTACTCCTTGCATTAACATCAATTGATGAGCATCTCCATAGCTCATTGATTAGCCTCGTTGATGTCAGACTTTCTCCTTTTTGTCTTCTCCACATAACCCCCATCATTATACTCTATTCCACCCATAGTGCTATATCCATGGCTCACGCTCATGTATTGCGTGAAGGTTTATAAAGTTTGAGATTACTAAAGTATGAACAATTGCTTGGCTTGTCATCGGGGTTGTGCATGATGAGAGCATTCTTGTGTGACAAAAATAGAGCATGACTAAACTATATGATTTTGTAGGGATGAACTTTCTTTGGCCATGTTATTTTGAGAAGACATAATTGCTTAGTTAGTATGCTGGAAGTATTATTATTTTCTGTCAATATTAAACTTTTATCTTGAATCTTTTGAATCTGAATATTCATGCCACAATTAAGAAGAATTACATTGAAATTATGCCTAGTAGCATTCCACATCAAAATTCTATTTTTATTATTTACCTACTCGAGGACGAGCAGGAATTAAGCTTGGGGATGCTTGATACGTCTCCAACGTATCTATAATTTTGATTGCTCCATGCTACATTATCTACTATTTTTGACATTATTGGGCTTTATTATACACTTTTATATTATTTTTGGGACTAACCTATTATCCGGGGGCCCAGCCCAGAATTGTTGTTTTTGCCTATTTTAGGGTTTCGAGGAAAAGGAATATCAAACAGAGTCCAAACAAAATGAAACCTTTGGGAACGTGACTTTTGGAACGAACAAGATCCAGGAGACTTGGACCCTACGTCAAGCAACCAACAGGGAGGCCATGAGGTAGGGGGCGCGCCTACCCCCCAGGCACGCCCTCCACCCTCGTGGCCCCCCTGGTTCTCCACCGACATACTTCTTCCTCCTATATATACCTACGTACCCCCAGACGATCAAAAACGGAGCCAAAACCCTAATTCCACCGTTGTAACTTTCTGTATCCATGAGATCCCATCTTGGGGCCTGTTCCGGAGCTCCGCCGGAGGGGGCATCGATCACGGAGGGCTTCTACATCAACACCATAGCCCTTCCGATGAAGTGTGAGTAGTTTACCTCAGACCTACGGGTCCATAGTTATTAGCTAGATGGCTTCTTCTCTCTTTTTGGATCTCAATACAAAGTTCTCCCCCTCTCTTGTGGAGATCTATTCGATGTAATCTTCTTTTGCGGTGTGTTTGTTGAGATGGATGAATTGTGGGTTTATGATCAAGTTTATCTATGAACAATATTTGAATCTTCTCTGAATTCTTTTATGTATGATTGGTTATCTTTGCAAGTCTCTTAGAATTATCAGTTTGGTTTGGCCTACTAGATGGATCTTTCTTGCAATCGGAGAAGTGCTTAGCTTTGGGTTCAATCTTGCGGTGTCCTTTCCCAGTGACAGTAAGGGCAGCAAGGCACGTATTGTATTGTTGCCATCGAGGATAACAAGATGGGGTTTTCATCATATCGCATTATCCCTCTACATCATGTGATCTTGCTTAAGGCGTTACTCCGTTCTTATGAACTTAATACTCTAGATGCATGCTGGATAGCGGTCGATGTGTGGAGTAATAGTAGTAGATGCAGGCAGGACTCGGTCTACTTCTCTCGGACGTGATGCCTATATACATGATCATACCTAGATATTCTCATAACTATGCTCAATTCTGTCAATTGCTCAACAGTAATTTGTTCACCCACCGTAAAATACCTATGCCCTTGAGAGAAGACACTAGTGAAACCTATGGCCCCCAGGCCTATCTTCATCATATTAATCTTCCAACACTTAGTTATTTTCATTGCCTTTTAATTTACTTTGCATCTTTATCCTAAAAATACCAAAAATATTATCTTATCATATCTATCAGATCTCACTCTCATAAGTGACCGTGTAGGGATTAACAACCCCTTATTGCGTTGGTTGCGAGGATTTATTTGTTTTGTGCAGGTGCGAGGGACTCGCGCGTAGCCTCCTACTATATTGATACCTTGGTTCTCAAAAACTGAGGGAAATACTTACGCTACTTTGCTGCATCACCCTTTCCTCTTCAAGGGAAAACCAATGCAGTGCTCAAGAGGTAGCAGACACCTTTTCTGACGATTGTATAGCGAGGGCGAGCTGGTTGAGGGGGGCAAGAAGGTCTACCTGCGTGGTGGTACAAAGCTCCCGGTCGTGCCAGCCACCCGCGATTAGAGGTGGTTGATTGAGCCTAGCGGGGAGAAGTAAGTGCATTTACTCTTTTTTAACCTTTGTCCTTCATGTTTATTCAAATTAATATCTAATGTGTTGGCCTTGTCATACTGCAGAGGTTGGAAATATGATGATGGTGTCCGCAGGCCCAACTAGGTCGTTGGTGTGCTTTGCCAGTGCCACTTCTTGGGGTGGGTCACATTACCCAGAGAGGGTCACGTTCCTCAACTAGAACTGAGCTGGTAGTTGTATGTGGCTGCCCTGGCCCTGTCGGAGGAGAGGGTCGACGGTTTCTTCTACGAGACGGTAGCCGACAATGTGAGGCAACAGTTTTGGGTTATTTATCCTTTATAGAATTAAAAATCAATAGTACCAAGTGATTGTACTAATCAATGTTGTCTTGTTCGATAGCAGACCTTCTACAGGTGTCTTGAGGAACACGAAGCGGAGGCGGCTAGGGTTCTCGAAGCCGAGTGCAAGTGCCTACTTCCAAACTTACGACACGAGGCTAGGGTGCAGGCTGTTCGATACTACTATGCCTCGACTAACATTAGGAAGGCCAGGAAGAAGTCTGTCGTCAAGTATCTAAGTAAGGAGAAGTACCTGAAGCTAATTACCTATTCTTAAGGCCTTGTATTTAGTTTCCTTGATTTCATTCGTAGGCGTAGCGCTGAAATTTCTCTTTGCCTAACTTAGGTGCCCCCGAGATGGTGTGTGGATAGGATGGACTATTGGGAGGCATTGGTGGACGAGCGGCGATCTCCCCAATGGCTAGCCATCCACAACAAGGCCAGGGATAAGCATGCCCAAATGCAAGGTGTGCCACACCATCAAGGGAGCTCCAACCTATTTGAGTACGTGGATCACAGGGTATGTGGTTTGAGCCCTTAACGATTCATGCAATTTCATTCTTCATGCCAGCTTGAGCCCTTAACTAATATGTTGTTCCTCTCTTTTAGGCGAAACACTGAGGAAGGATGTGCCACCGTTGTACGACCTCTATGCCATGGCCCATACTGCCCCGTACAAGAAGCCCAAGGCATTCTCTGAGGATGACCTCGATCATCCAGAGAGCCTCACCAACATCTATCCTCCCATGACAAGCTCGTGAGGTACAAAGACATTGGGAAGACAAGGAAAGGGGAGGACTTCAACGCAAGCCAGAGTCCTTTTCATCTAGAGATCGTGACGCTATCTGGTGATGGGAGGTACCATGGCTCGGTAGACATTGGGATGGACTCATACATTGTCCTAGAACTCTTCGGAAGATCAAGAAGCGCCAGACAAGCTCCAATCCTGAGATACCACCTCGTCCACGGCCAATGCAGCTCTCCATCGAGGCTAGGGCCCAGGAGATTCTGGCGGAGGCAAACAGGCAGGCTAAGTAGAGGGAGAGGGAGTTGGAGGAGAGGACGGCTAGTCTGTTGGAGGCGGAGAGGAACCGGAATGACGCATCTCACCGGGCCGTATACGAGCTCCTAGTGGTAAGTTTCTCCTGCATATTAGCCAAATCATGCATGTAATGTTCGTTTCATTACTTACTAATATCACTGACTCGTGAAAACAAAATGTGCACTCTGTGTGCGAGAAAAATGGTCAGACCCCTCCATCGATGCCCCAGATTGGTATAGCGGACACGGTGAGTTTCATTTGAATTGTCATTAGTTACTAGTATTCACATTTCAATTGCATGATGCTAACGAGACATTGGAAATGATCTTTGGAGCAGCATGCCTCCCGACAAGCATCGACCGATCCTTCTCCGTCTCGCACTGCACAACCCTGACCCCGATCGGTCCTTCTCCGTCTGGCACTAGCACAAACCCGACCGGTCCTTCACCTCCATGATGATGGTAAGTTTTCCCAAGTCTTTTGCATAACAAATGCATATTTAGCTTAAGAAATGACTTACTTAGCTCCAAAATGACATATTTTACCTAGGATAGCTATAAAATGACCTATACTTAGCATTTTTTCCTCCAAAATGACAAAATATGCTTAGTTAGATAGAAAATGCCATAACTACCTAGGATAGCTCAATAATGATGTATAGCTAGCTTAGCTAGTTCATTTATGACATAATTAGCTCACTTAGGTAAAAAAATGGCATAACTACCTAGGATAGCTCAATAATGATCTATAATTAGCTTAGCTAGTTCATTTATGACATAATTAGCTCAAGTAGGTATAAAAAGGCATAATAACCTTGGTTTAGCTCCAAAATGACCTATACTTAGCTTATTTTCCTCGAAAATGACATAATAACCTTACTTAGCTCCAAATTGACATACTTTACCTCGGATAGCTATAAAATGACCTATACGGAGCATTTTTACTCCTAAATGACTTAATATGCGTAGTAAGCTAAAATGGCATAACTACCTAGGATAGCTCAATAATGATCTATACTTAGCTTAGCTAGTTCATTTATGACATAATTAGGTTACTTAGGTAAAAATGGCATAATAACCTTGGTTTAGCTCCAAACTATCATATAATTAGTTTATTTTCCTCCAAAATGACAAAATAACCTTACCTACCTCCAAAATGACCGATTTTAACTAGGATAGCTCTAAAATGACCTACACTTACCATTTTCTCCTCCAAAATTAATAAATATGCTTAGTTAGCTAAAAATGGCATAACTACCTAGGTTAGCTCCAAAATGACCTATTTACCTAGCTTAGCTCTAAAATGACCTACACACTTAGCATTTTAACCTAGCTTAGCTAAAAACGGCATTTTTACCTACCTGGTTAGAAGAATAAGAAGATAAAGAAGAGGATTGTTGAAAAAGAAAGAGAAGATAAATTCTTCTTCTTCTTGCTAGTCTTCTTCTTCTTCTAACTTTCATCTTTCCTAATTTGCAGATTTTCTTCAAATGAGGAAGCATGCATTGGTGGATGATACATCTCCAACGTATCTATAATTTTTTTGATTGCTCCATGCTATATTATCTACTGTTTTGGACATTATTGGGCTTTATTATCCACTTTTATATTATTTTTGGACTAACCTATTAACCAGAGCCCAGCCCAGAATTGCTGTTTTTTTTGCCTATTTTAGGGTTTCGAAGAAAAGATATCAAACGGAGTCGAAACGGAATGAAACCTTCGGGAACGTGATTTTCTCACCGAACATGATCCAGGAGACTTGGACCCTACGTCAAGAAACAAAGGAGGGCCAGGCCGCGAGGTAGGGGGGCGCGCCTACCCCCCTAGGCGCGCCCTCCACCTCGTGGGCCCCTTGTTGCTCCATCGACGTACTCCTTCCTCCTACATATACCTACGTACCCCCAAACGATCAGATACGGAGCCAAAACCCTAATTCCACCGCCGCAACTTTCTGTATCCACGAGATCCCATCTTGGGGCCTGTTCCGGAGCTCCGCCGGAGGGGGTATCCATCACGGAGGGCTTCTACATCATCACCATAGCCCCTCCGATGAAGTGTGAGTAGTTCACCTCAGACCTACGGGTCCATAGTTATTAGCTAGATGGCTTCTTCTCTCTTTTTGGATCTCAATACAATGTTCTCCCCCTCTCTTGTGGAGATCTATTCGATGTAATCTTCTTTTTGCGGTGTGTTTGTTGAGACCGATGAATTGTGGTTTATGATCAAGTCTATCTATGAACAATATTTGAATCTTCTCTGAATTCTTTTATGTATGATTGGTTATTTTGCAGGTTTCTTCGAATTATCAGTTTGGTTTGGCCTACTAGATTGATCTTTCTTGCAATGCGAGAAGTGCTTAGCTTTGGGTTTAATCTTGCGGTGTCCTTTCCAAGTGACAGTAGGGGCAGCAAGGCATGTATTGCATTGTAGCCAACGAGGATAACAAGATGGGGTTTTCATCATATTGCATGAGTTTATCCCTCTACATCATGTCATCTTGCTTAAGGCTTTACTCTATTTTCATGAATTAATACTCTAGATGCATGCTGGATAGCGGTCAATGAGTGAAGTAATAGTAGTAGATGCAGGCATGAGTCGGTCTACTTGTCTTGGACGTGATGCCTATATACATGATCATACCTAGATATTCTCATAACTATGCTCAATTCTGTCAATTGCTCAACAGTAATTCGGTCACCCACCGTAAAATACTGATGCTCTTGAGAGAAGCCACTAATGAAACCTATGGCCCCCGGGTCTATCTTCATCATATTAATCTACCAATACTTAGTAATATCCTTTGCTTTTTTACTTTACTTTGCATCTTTATCGTAAAAATACCAAAAATATTCTCTTATCATATCTATCAGATCTCACTCTCGTAAGTGGCAGTGTAGGGATTGACAACCCCTTATCGCGTTGGTTGCGAGGATTTATTTGTTTAGTGCAGGTGCGAGGGACTCACGCGTAGCCTCCTTGAGGGAGTCCTGGATTAGGGGGTCTCCGGACAGCCGGACTATATTCTTTGGCCAGACTGTTAGACTATGAAGATACAAGATTGAAGACTTCGTCTCGTGTCCAGATGGGACTCTAGTTGGCGTGGAAGTCAAGCTAGGCAATACGATATGCATATCTCCTCCTTTGTAACCGACCTTGTGTAACCCTAGCCCTCTCCGGTGTCTATGTAAACCGGAGGGTTTTAGTCCGTAGGACAACACACAATCATACCATAGGCTAGCTTCTAGTGTTTAGCCTCTCTGATCTCGTGGTAGATCTACTCTTGTACTACCCATATCATCAATAATAATCAAGCAGGACGTAGGGTTTTACCTCCATCAAGAGGGCCCGAACCTGGGTAAAACATCGTGTCCCCTGCCTCCTGTTACCATCCGCCGAGACGCACAGTTCGGGACCCCCTACCCGAGATCCGCCGGTTTTGACACCGACGTTGGTGCTTTCATTGAGAGTTCCTCTGTGTCGTCACCGATTAGGCTTGATGGCTCCTATGATCATCGATAGCGATGTACTCCAGGGTGAGACTTTTTTCCCCGGACAAATTTTTGTATTCGGTGGCTTTGCATTGCGGACCAATTCGCTTGGCCATATGGAGCAGATTGAAAGCTACGCCCCTGGCCAACAGGTCAGGTTTGGAAGTTTAAACTACACGGCCAATATCCGCGGAGACTTGATCTTCGACGGATTCGAGCCCCTGGCTTGTGCGTCACGC
Source organism: Triticum urartu (assembly GCF_003073215.2). Classification (NCBI taxonomy): domain Eukaryota; kingdom Viridiplantae; phylum Streptophyta; class Magnoliopsida; order Poales; family Poaceae; genus Triticum; species Triticum urartu. Next base: position 488,852,853 of record NC_053026.1, read on the forward strand.
GTTCATGATGAGTACGATTTAGCTCTACCATCAGACGGTGTTCAGGAGATCGCACCGGCAGCCGCTCCGACCCTCAATTCGGAGCCAGTTGCGCTGTCCATGGACGAGTGCATGGACCCCGCCACGGAGGCCTTACCTTCATCGGCGATCGAGCCTAACATCGACCTTACTCCGCACGAGAGCTGTGTTGACAAACTGCCGGATCTCTCTCCAGCCACGGACTTCGAATCGCCTGCGCCCGTTCCTAGCGAATCCGATTGGGTTCCAATCATGGATTTTACCTCCGCGGATATTTTTCCGCACTCGCCCTTTGGCGACATACTGAACTCGTTAAGGTCTCTCTCCTTGTCAGGAGGATCTTGGCCGAACTATGTCCGACAGGATTGGGATGCGGACGACGAAGAAATTCGCGGCCCGCCCACCACCCACTTAATAGCCACTATCGATGACTTAACCGACATGCTCGACTTTGACTCCGAAGACATCGACGGTATGGACGACGATGCGGGAGACGAAGATGAACCAGTGCCCACAGGGCACTGGATAGCCACCTCATCATATGATATATACATGGTGGATACACCCAGAGAAGGCAATGGCGACTAGGCAGGTGTTGACACACGAACACGTCACGTGTACCCTCAACGCCGGGGGTGATGCACCACAGCTCACGTCGAAGGAGACCTGACCGATAGGGCGATACGCAAGACAGTCGGCGAGCGCTTTTGCAGACCCGAAACCCCGCGCACCCGGGAGGGACCCCATCAGGGATTGCGGCGGCTATGGGCTGCCCTAGGTCGATTCGCTCGCCCTAGAGCCTCGGTATTCGCAGCTCTCAAACACGAAGAATAGCAAAGAACGAGAGAGAAAAACGGTGGAGAGATAAAACGTAGATGAAAAAGTAGTATATTGATTTGTTCGATTGTGTGTTGTTCAATCGGCCGTCACCCCCAACATATATAACAGGCGGCTAGACTTCCATACAAACAAAGGATTCATCTAGGCTTTCCTTACAAGAAAATTACATCAATTCATGACCTAGAGTCCTAGTTCTGGTCCCACTTGGATTCAACCCGAATCTGATCCAATCTTCTGTCTTGCTCCTTGCGCAGGCCGTGGAATCTGCATATGACTTCCGATGGAGACGGTTCAAATATCAATTTTGTACGCTTCGATGAGGCCAACAATCCGTATGTTGATCACTTTCCCAAATAAGGCCATCTTGAATACTCCACGGGGTCATCTTTAATTTCGAGTCGGACTCGGTCATGTAGCTGACTGGACCATCCGACTCTTGTAGCGTCTCTGCAGGTCGTATACTACGTCGGATGATGATGACTCCAAAAGGAAAGTTGACCTTTTCGATGTTACGAATAACTTTCATGTTGAACACTTCTTCGTCCGAGTCAATCTAGATAATCATTTGAGCCCATCTTCAGCTTTTGGTCGGATTGGCCTTGACAGTTTCCACCCAGCAAGATCTTTCCCGGCAAGCTTTTCAGCCCCGGCAAGTTCTTCGCCCGGCAAGCTTTTCCCCCCGGCAAGATTTCCTTCCCGGCAAGGTTTCACACCGGTAAGCTTCTCCGCCGGCAAGCTTCTCCGCCGGCAAGCTTTCCACGCCGGCAAGCCCTCACATCGGCAAGGTTTTACCCCGGCAAGGTTTCATTCAGCCGGCAAAGGACGAATACTTTCTCACTCAGGGCCGGCCCGCGAAGTGTTGCCTCTAACTTTTGCATACGAACCCGGATTCGTGACCATGCCAAAATCTGGTGTCAACACATGCCCCCCTGTTTTTCGGCAAAGCTTGTGTGCCGAAAAATAACTTGTATTGTGCTTGTTCTAAGGACGATGTCAACACTCCATTGGCCATTTATTTTCCCCAGGACCATAATCAGGTATCGGCCATGTCGGTGCTAAGGGAGATAGTCATATATCGGCCATTGCCCACTTAGGCTTCTTGCCACATACTTGGGTGGTATTTCTTCAAGTACTTGCCATTGAGAGCTCGAGGTAACAGTGCCCCTTGTACGGATTCTACCAAATAAGAGTTTCCGGGAACTATTCTTGCAATTCTAAAAGGACCTTCCCAACTTGGAGACCACTTTCCTAATTTTCTGCCCTTGAACCAATCGGGAGAATCACTTTCCAGACGAGATCACCAACTTGAAAATTCTTCAACTTAACCTTCTTATTGTAAGCCCTTGCTACCCTCAACTTGTCCCTCTCTATGGCCTTCAAAGCATCCAAACATTTATTGGCAATCTCATCAACATTGTCCATCATCAAGTTATAAAAGTCTACTGCCGATAAATCATTTTTTTGGCTATTCTCAAAGCATTCAAATTCACTTCCACCGTAAACAGCCTCTTGACCGTATACTAGCTCATATGGAGTCACCTTTGTAGCACCATGTCTTGAAATCCTATGTGCCCACAAAGCTTCAGACAACAACTCATGCCATCTCCTTGGATTATCCTCAATCTTCCTCTTGATGAGCTTGATTAAAATTTTATTGCTAGACTCAGCTTGTCCATTGGCTTAGGCATAATATGGAGAAGAATTGAGCAATTTTATGTTATAAGATTCGGCAAATTCTATAACTTGGTGTGACATGAAAGAGGAGCCTTGATCTGTAGTCAATGTTTGAGGAATGCCGAATCTATGAATAATGTGCTCGGTTATGAATTTAATCACCTCCGTATGTGTCACGTTCTTGAGAGGTACTGCTTCAGACCATTTAGTGAAATAATCGGTTGCCACCAATACGAACCAATGCCCCTTTGAGGAAGACGGATGAATTTGTCCAATAAAGTCTAAACCTCATCCTCTGAAAGGCCACGGCTTGATAATGGGATGTAACATAGCAGCATGAGCCAACTGAATATCACCAAATTTTTGACAAGCTTCACACCCTTTGTAATATCTGAAGCAATCATTAATCATAGTCGGCCAATAAAATCCAGCACGTCGTAGCAACCATCTCATCTTGGGAGCCGATTGATGAGTGCCACAAATACCTTCATGGACCTCCCCCATAGCAACTCTCGCTTGGTCCTCGTCCAAGCACTTTAGAAGAACATCATCAACCGTTCGGCGATAGAGATCATCATCTCTCATTGTATACTTGAAAGCCATCTGCCGAACAGCCCTGTCCACCCTTCTACTAGGATCACACAAATAATCAACAATGTGTTTCCTCCAGTCTTGACTTTCTCCTGCATTGAATATTTCATTAATGGCCGAAACGGTGGGCTCCGGTTCGGCCTCCCCTACGTCGGCAAGACTAGACATCGGCTTTTCAGAAATATGAAACACGCCATGATCAACATGGTAGCCGGATGCCTGTTGTGCCAACTCATTTGCTTTCCAATTGTCATGTCTAGATATATGAGCAATGCTAAAACAATCCAAGGTAGAAATTATATCTAGACATTTATTAAGATAAACATTAAGTCATTCGTCCAAACACTAAAAGACTTTGGATATTTGCTGCACCACTAGTAACGAATCACCATAAGCCTCAATATGTGTAACACCTATAGCAAGCAACATCTCTAAACCGAATAACAATGCTTCATATTCGACTTGATTATTTGTGCAAAAATATTCTAAGCGGCATGAGGCTTCAAAAATAGCACCATGAGCAGATATGTAAACAATACCAACACCTTGGCCATTGCTACAAACTGAACCATCAAAATATAATCTCCACGGTACTAATGAGACAAGGTTTACATCAATGTAATACTTGTCATCAATCTGATGTTCAACAATAAATTTAGCAACGATTTGGCCTTTCAAGGATTTTTAGAGATTCATAAGCCAAATAATATTCAATCAAAGCATAAGCCCACTTGCCAATTCTACCACTAAGAATTGGCCTATGCAACATGTATTTAATGACATCGGTTTGACAAGCTACTATACAAGCACTCGGCACTAAATAATGTCTCAATTTTGTGCAAGCATAATATAAGCATAGACATAGTTTCTCAATAAATGTATACCTTGTCTCGGCGTCCAACAAGCGTCTGCTCAAATATGTAATAGCATGCTCTTTTCCCTCTGTTTCTTGAGTCAAAACAGCACCAATAACTTCTTCTTCTGCTGCAATGTAAAGCCTGAAGGGTTCCCTATGCTTGGGTGCTTTCATCACCGGAGGAGTGCACAAATAATTCTTGATCATATCAAATGCTTCTTGCTGTTTTGCCCCCCAAGTGAAATCAGCATCATTCTTTAACCGAAGGATAGGAGTAAACGCATCAACCTTCCCTGACAAATTAGCTATGAACCTCCTCAAGTAATTGACCTTGCCAAGGAACTTTTGCATATCTCTCTTGCATCTTGGAGCTTCCACTTTCTGTATGGCCTCTATCTTTTTGGGATCAATCTCTATGCCATCTTCATGGATAATAAAACCCAAAAACTTACCAGCCGACACACCGAATGCACACTTCAAAGGATTCATCTTCAGTCCATACTTTTTCATTCTTTCAAAATCTAAACGCAAATCGGCCAAGTAGGATTCAAAAACATCTGATTTGACAACAATTTCATCAATATAAACTTCAAGTATGACACCGAGTAAATCATGAAAAATCAAATTCAAAGCCCTTTGATATGTGGCGCCAGCATTTTTTAATTCGAATGTCATCACTGTCCACTTGAATAAACCAAGAAAACCAGGGCAACGAAAAGCTGTCTTGGACATGTCCTCTTCGGCCATAAAAATCTGATTGTATCCGGCATTACCATCTAGAAAGCTAATAACTTTATGTCCATAAGCAGCATATCCGCTATTGGCATGGGATACTCATCTTTGGGTGTAGCCCTATTCAGATGTCTGAAGTCAATGCACACCCTCAACTTGCCGGATCCTTTCTTTTCCACTGGGACAATGTTAGAAATCCACTCGGCATACCTGCAAGGTCTAATAAAATTAGCTTTAAGCAAACGACCGATCTCTTCCTTGATCCGGTCATATGTTTTTGGATTAAACTTTCTGGACGATTGTTTATATGGTCTAAAACCAGCCTTTATAGGTAACCGATGCTCCACTAGCTCTCAGCTTAAACCTGGCATCTCATGATATTCCCACACAAAGCAACAGACATATTCTTTCAACAGCTCGATCAACTTAGCATTATGATCGGCTCTTAAATTTGCATTTACAAATGTCGGCCTAGGAGTTGAACCATCTCCTATATCTATCTCTTCTAATGGATCGGCCGATGTAAAACCTTGTCCTAATTTATCCATATCATCTAACTCTTCTATGGACTCATCATATCGTTCTCATTGGACCGATATTCTACAAGTCGCTTTTGTAACCACTCTGAGTTAGGATCCATTTAAACATATCATACCTTGGAGCCGATTGCATTCAGTCGGTTTTAAAGAGATGGGCACGAAACCATTCTTGGTTGCGTTGAGAAAATCGAATTCTGATAAGTCATGTCCCGTCAAGCAAGTACATTTGGGTGTTGCCAATCCACTGATGCCTCGGCCAAAGCAACACAGGGTGAGTTATCCGCATGAATAACTTCCACTTCATCATCAACCCACTGGATCAAAAACTGGTGCATAGTGGATGGCACGCACTGGTTTGCATGAACCCAATCACGGCCTAGTATGACATTGTAGTTACCTTGCACCTCAGCGACAAAGAATGTGGTAGCCAAAGTTTTACTTCCCACCGTGAGCTCCACATACATCACACCTTTGGCTTCAGTTTTCTCTTTGCCTTCAAATCCATTGAGCACCATGTTGGTCTTTATCAACTCTTCATCATGCAGCCCCAATTTTTTGAAGACCGAAATACGGCATAAGATTCACCACAGCACCACCATCAACAAGCATCCGAGTGAGCGGTGATCCATTGATATGACCTCTGAGATACAACGGTTTCGGATGCGTTAGTGGGTCTTTTGGCTTCTCGAATATTGCATTTTTAGGGCCAAAATCCAGCTGAGCCACCCCCCCTTCCTCATTGACAGCACGAAACTCAGCAGGTAAGTAATATACCATATTGATATCCATACCTTCATGAACCGGCGTAGACACATAGTCCAACATATCCTCCTCTTCTTCAAGTGCATCCACCGATTCTGAAATTTGTGCAAGTGAAGGAGAAGTAAGAAGTGTCGCAGACGATGTAATAGCTGTCGCATCGTCCTCCTTTGGTGGCCGAGGTGCTGCTCTGATAGGTGTAGAAGCAAGTGCATTTTGTATTTGCTTAGGCCTCCACACTTGTTTTGTAGGCACCATGGGCCGAGTGTCATTGAACAACTTATCCCTTTGCTTCTCGGCTTCTTGTTTTGTCATCTCTTGACTCCTTAACCTTTGTAGTTTCCTCTTTTGTGATTTTGTCAGCCCTGGAGGACACCACTTTGGCTAAGTGTATTTAGGATCTCTCATCTTTACTTGGCTGGTGTTTCCTTCAAGGTCATTAGCCAAGTAATTTGGCGCGATAGCAAGTATCGGCTCAGTCGGATCGTTATGCATAATCGGCTGTTGTATGGCGAATGTTTCGGAGCCCAAGATGAGTGAGTCGGCATCGGTTTTTTCCTTGCCTTTGCTTGACTCGACCGTTACAACACTTGGCGACTTAACACGCCATTCTTGCTTGCCGACCCTTTTTTGATTATCTTGCACTGGCCAATTGACACCATTGTTCAAACGGCCTCGTGTGGGATAAGAAAGTCTCTCACGAACGGGCCTCCTTGGTTCTGCCCAACCCAGATGAAAAGCATGAGGGGCCATTGGGGGCTGCCTCCATCCTCCATTGAAGTCCCCCACGTAGTATGGCATATAGGGGGGTGGCGGCATCCATGGTCCTGGCGCCCACGACCCATATGGCCTTGCATGATGCTGAAATTCTTCCCGAGGAGGTGACCTTGAGCGCTTCCAATTTTATGACCGGTTAGAACTAGAACCGGCCGCATGATTGGCATACTTGAACAACAACATATCAAAAGTTGGCTTGATTTTCTTGTGCTGCACTTTTGCCTCATTCCTCTTCCACTTGCCAACTTCTGGACTCTTGGGTTTGACAAATTTAACTCGAGTATTTTCTTGCACTTGCGGTTGCCCTCCGAGTGTAGGATTCTTGATGGTGACTTTGATCACTTCCTTCCCATCGGGCTGCTTATCAAGCACAACATGTCTCCCCAAGACCTTGTTGCCCTCCTTGTCTTTCCTGGGCTCACCAATAATGACATTAGTTTTATTAGCAGATTAGGCTACCTTCGGCCGAATGAGTAGCTTCTTCCCCTCCAAATCCATGGTATTCATTGGAAAAGGTTGTTTATTAACTTGCATCACAAAAAAGTTCAATCATCCGCCATTAATGGCCGATTGTATCTGTCGTCGAAAAACATTGCAATCATTAGTAGCATGAGAAAAAGAATTATGATACTTGCAATAAGCGCGCCATTTCAGCTCTTCAAACGGCGGTAATGTATGAGATATTCTATCACACTTAGCAATGTTAAAAGTAAACTTCATCTCTTCATCACGATTCTTATGAATCGGTTTCAGATCATTGCAAGTAAAGGGTTTGGCCTTAGATGGCCAAACAAATTTAGTAGAAAAAACATCACCCTCATCGTCCGAGTGATCACTATCATATTCCACCATATTCATCTTTGGACGATCGGCTTTGTATCTGTGCACTTCTTTGAGGTCTTTGCTTCGGCTTTCCTGAGCCAAAGCCCTTTGTAAGACTAGGTTGATATTTAAGAACTCATAGCCTTCTAGCTTTTCTCTAATGGGAGTTCTCAAACCACTCAGCACTAGGTCCTCCAAGTCCCTCTCGGTTATTACCAAACTAAAACACCGGTTTTTTGTTTCCCTGAATCTCTTGACGTAATCGGAGACCGATTCATCATGCTTCTGTTTAACCAATGTTAGATGTGACAACTTGAGTTCATTGTCGCCGCTATAAAAGTGATCATGAAACTTCTGCTCTAGCTGTGACCAAACCCGAATGGAACCATGTGGTAAAGAAGAAAACCATGAAAATGTGGTACCAGTTAATGATAAAGGAAATAAACACACTTTCAATTCATTCAATGAGCCTACCTCACCTAATTGTGCTAAATATTGACTAACATGCTCCCATGTGGTTTTTCTGGCTTCTCCATTAAACTTAACAAAATCCTGAATTTTATATCTTGGAGGGCACTGGATGGCATCAAAGTACTCGGGGTACGGCTTTTGGTAAATATGATTCCGAGGTAACTCAACTCCAAAATTCTCTTGAAGCATCTTAGCCATCTCTTTTCTAAGATTAGCTAGACCATCATCCATAGTGGACGATGAACTTGTGGCAGTGGCATAAGAGGAGTAGGGTTACTAGCTGTAGGTAGGAATTGTGGCATGTATGTCGACCCATAATTTGTTAGTGGTCGAGTGGTTGTAGCTGTAGGTAGGGTTTGGTTCGGCGTTGCCACCGAACCTGGCATGCTCATGATAGGGTTGATGGGTGCAGTCACAATCTGATTTGTTTGGGTAGGATAATAAGCCATCGGTACGGGAGGCACCGATGTAATAGGTAAAGCCAGATTAGGGTTTTGCACACTAGAAGCTACACCATCATTACCACTAGACGATTGAGATGTATTCTTCTGAGCATTAGTATTTTCTATGAAAGTTTGGTAGACTAGATTGTTACCATCAGCAATATGACTTTCAATCTCGGCCCACTGCTCAGGAGAAAAGGCAGTACTTACAGAGGGTTTAACCTGCTCGGATTGAAGAGGAGGGAACTTGATTTCTTCAATCAGAGTGATGTTTCCTTGGCGATCCATCTTGAACTTTGCAAGGAACTCCTACAAGTCCTTCTCCTCGCGCGCCTTCTTGTACTCCTCATAAACTTGGCGATGATCGGTCGATATGTCATCAAGACTTGGCTTAATGATGTTATCGGCGTCTACCTCAGATGGCTTGGGAATATCGGACATGGTGGATTATGACGATTGATCTTCGGTCCCCAGCGGAGTCGCCAAAAAGTGTGTTGACACATGAACACGTCATGTGTACCCTCGATGCCGGGGATGATGCACCGCAGCTCACGTCGAAGGAGACCCGACCGACAGCGCGATACACAAGACAGTCGGCGGGCGCTTTTGCAGACCCGAAACCCCGCGCACCCGGGAGGGACCCCGTCAGGGATTGCAGCGGCTATGGGCTGCCCTAGGTCGATTCGCTCGCCCCTAGAGCCTCGGGATTCGCAGCTCTCAAACACGAAGAACAGCGAAGAAGAAGAGAGAAAAACGGTGGAGAGATAAAACGTAGATGGAAAAGTAGTATATTGATTTGTTCGATTGTGTGTTGTTCAATCGGCCGTCACCCCCAACATATATAACAGGCGGCTGGACTTCCCGTACAAGCAAAGGATTCATCTAGGCTTTCCTTACAAGAAAATTACATCAATTCACGACCTAGAGTCCTAGTTCTGGTCCCACTTGGATTCAGCCTGAATCTGATCCAATCTTCTGTCTTGCTCCTTGCGCAGGCCGTGGAATCTGCATATGACTTCCGATGGAGACAGTTCAAATATCAATTTTGTACGCTTCGATGAGGCCAACAATCTGTATGTTGATCACTTTTCCAAATAAGGCCATCTTGAATACTCCACGGGGTCATCTTTAATTTCGAGTCGGACTTGGTCATGTAGCTGACTGGACCATCCGACTCTTGTAGCGTCTCTGCAGGTCGTATACCACGTCGGATGATGATGACTCCAAAAGCAAAGTTGACCGTTTCGATGTTACGAATAACTTTCATGTTGAACACTTCTTCGTCCGAGTCCATCTAGATAATCATTTGAGCCCATCTTCAGCTTCTGGTCGGATTAGCCTTGACAGTTTCCACCCAGCAAGCTCTTTCCCGGCAAGCTTTTCAGCCCCGGCAAGGTCTTCGCCTGGCAAGCTTTCCTTCCCGGCAAGCTTTCGCACCAGCAAGTTTCTCCGCCGGCAAGCTTTCTACATCGGCAAGCTTCTCCGCCGGCAAGCTTTCCACGCCGGCAAGCCCTCACATCGGCAAGGTTTTACCCCGGCAAGGTTTAATTCAGCCGGCAAAGGCCGAATACTTTCTCACTCAGGGCCGGCCCGCGAAGTGTTGCCTCTAACTTTTGCATACGAACCCGGATTCGTAACCATGCCAAAATCTGGTGTCAACAACAGTGGAGGATGACCCCTCCAAGAAGCAACCCAAGCGCCGACGTCAGCGGCGCCGCTCTAAGTCCTGCCAAAGAAAAAGTGGTGATACCGGCACAGGAGATAATAACACTCCGGATAGTGCCGAAGTCAACAACAATCCCCTCCAGCAAGATTTAGAGGAGGAGGATGGAGGAGCCAGCCCTTCTGAGAGAGTGGCAGATGGAGAAGCGGAGGATAATAATTACATGCCCCCTCTGAAGACGAGGCAAGCCTCGGCGATGACGAATTCGCCATGCCAGAGGATCCCGTCGAACAAGAGCGCTTCAAGCGCCGGCTTATAGCCATAGCAAATAGCCTTAAGAAAAAGCAGCAGCAGCTTCAAGCTGATCAAGATCTGCTAGCTGACAGATGGACTGATGTCCTCGCCTCCGAGGAATATAAACCCGAGCGCCCCTCCAAGAGTTACCGAAAATGCAGGTTGCTACCCCGAATGGAAGAAGAAGCGTATGACACGGCTGATCGACCACCTCGTGGCCGCGATAGAGAGGCATTCCAGCCAAAAACTCGGCCTGCACCCCGACGCCATTCAAATAAAAAGGCATGGGGAACTACGCCAGACCTGCGAGATGTATTGGAGGACAAAGAAAAACATGCAAGATCGATCTATGGATCACGAGGGCGCGCCACTATGCGAGACGATAAACGTCACGCCGGATATAGTAAAAGTCAATCCGGCCGGGCCGAACACAGCGGGCAAGACCCGTTCGAACTGCGTCGTGATATAGCCCAATACAGAGGCACCGCACACCCCCTATGCTTCACAGACTAAGTAATGGATCATCAAATCCCAGAGGGTTTCAAACCCGTAAATATTGAATCATACAACGGCACAACAGATCTTGCGGTATGGATCAAGGATTTCCTCCTCCACATCAACATGGCCCGCGACGATGACTTACACGCCATCAAATACCTCCCACTAAAGCTCAAACGACCAGCGCGGCATTGACTTAACAGCTTGCCAGCAGAGTCCATTAGCTGTTGGGAAGATCTGGAAGCCGCATTCCTCGACAACTTTCAGGGCACTTATGTGCGACCACCAGACACTGCTGACTGGAGCCACATAATTCAGCAGCCAGAAGAATCAGCCAGGCAATTCTGTACACGGTTCCTAACAAAGAAAAATCAAATCGTCGACTGTGCGGATGCAGAGGCCCTAGCAGCTTTCAAGCATAACATCCGTGATGAGTGGCTTGCCCGGCACCTTGGACAGGAAAAGCCGAAATCTATGGCAGCCCTCACGACACTCATGACCCGCTTTTGTGCGGGAGAAGATAGCTGGTTGGCTCGTAGTAATAACATATCAAAAAACCATGGACTTTGGATACCAAGGACGGCAATAGTAGGTCACGTCGCAACAAACATAAGCGCTCCATTAACAGCGATAATACTGAGGATACGGCAGTCAATGCCGGATTCAAAGGCTCTAGACCCGGTCAGTGGAAAAATCCATTTAAAAGAAGCACTCCGGGCCCGTCCAGTTTGGACCGCATACTCAATCGCTTGTGTCAAATACACGGTACCCCTGACAAGCCAGCCAACCACACCAACAGGGAATGTTGGGTGTTCAAGAAGGCCGGCAAGTTAATTGCCGAAGACAAAGATAAGGGGTCACACAGCGATGACGAAGAGGAGACCCGGTAGCCGAACACCGGAGGACAGAAGAGGTTCCCCCCACAAGTGCGGACAGTGAACATGATATACGCAACCCACATCCCCAAGAGGGAGCGGAAGCGTGCGCTCAGGGACGAATATGCGTCGGACCCAGTCGCCCCAAAGTTCAACCCATGGTCCTCCTGCCCGATCACCTTCGATCGCAGGGACCACCCCACTAGTATCCGTCACGGCGGATTCGCCGCACTGGTCTTAGACCCAATCATTGACGGATTTCACCTCACTCGAGTAGTCCTTATGGATGGCGGCAGCAGCCTGAACCTGCTTTACAGGACACAGTGCGCAAAATGGGTATAGACCCCTCAAGGATCAAACCCACAAAACGACCTTTAAAGGCGTCATTCCAGGTGTAGAGGCCCATTGCACAGGCTCAATTACACTGGAAGTGGTCTTCGGATCCCCGGATAACTTCTGAAGCGAAGAATTAATCTTCGATATAGTCCCGTTCCGCAGTGGCTATCATGCACTGCTCGGGCGAACCGCATTTGCGAGATTCAATGCGGTACCGCATTATGCATACCTCAAGCTCAAGATGCCAGGACCCCGGGGGGTCATCACAGTTAACGAAACACAGAGCGCTCTCTCCGCACGGAGGAGCACACTGCGGCCCTCGCAGCAGAAGCGCAAAGCAGCCTCTCAAGGCAATCCACCAGTTCGGCGTTTCAAGACCCGGACACCTTCAAGCGCGCTCGGAGTAATCGGCAACTAGACCGCCTGGCACGTCTGAGCTCGCATAGCAATGCGGCCCCCACCCCGGCCCCAAGCCAAACGGCGAAATCGTGCCACGCGTACATAATTACGCATTAAAAATACCATGGGCACAGGTGGGGAGGGGGGCACAACTACGGCACGCTCCAAGACGCGGCCTAAACCGCACTAGGGGCTTCCCGCTTTGTTATTTTTCTCTTTCAGGACTTTAATCTCTGGAAACCTTGTCCGGCAGCATGATTGCCGAACACATGATGCAGCAACCAAGAGAGGCAGAAAGCTACGTCACACCACGGAACTCCCAGGTGGATTACGATAACGAGTGAAATATTTGCTTTAATACTATTCCTCAGCTTGCCCTTGGAAGGGACATAGTCCTACTTTTTGCTTATCGCACTATCTGTATCATTCTGCTTTAACGCACCTCTTTGAATAAACAACGCATAACATTACGACTATTATTGCATTCTTGTTTTATATATATGTGTTCATTAATGACGCCTTGCAACCGTACACTTTGGTACGGCCAACACCAGGGGCTTAAGTACCCCACAATATGGTGTGAGAAGTCCGAACACTTTCACAAGTGCGGCACCCCGAACTTATAGCATTATATGCATCAGCTCCGAATCATGTCTTTGGTCAAATGTTGGGTTTGCCCGGCTCCTATGTTTTGGTACCTTACGTTCCGCTCTATCGGCTAAGGTAGCGCTAGGAGAACTAACTACTGCGATTGTACCCCGGTTATGCTGGGCTAAGCACCTCAGTAGAGAAAGCTAAAACTGCCTGTCATAATAAGGCGAGATACTGGTCGCTGTTCGGCGAGGTTTCGAGTCCCTAAAGACTTATGCCGCTTAGAGCGAGGAGCCGGTCCTGTCCGGCTTAAAGGCGTGTATCGCGCCCCAAATTCGGCCTTCCGAATACCAGGGGCTTCCCCAAAAGTTAAAATTATAGAATTCTATGGCTAAGTGAGAGTGATAAAGCATTATTAGTCCGGTTGCCTTGTTCGCTGTGCTGAGCACCTCCCTCGAAGGACCCAAAAATGGGAACAAGATTGCTCAGGTTTATCCCGAACACCCCAGCACTCGCGGCATGGGGGCAGAAGCCGAGGACTAGACATCTCTCAGATTGGATAAACAACCAAACATAAGGTAATATTTTAAATTCAAAAAAGCGTTGCATAGCGCATATGAAACAAGTTTTCATCATACAGGATCACACGAGCAAGTTTACTCAAATATTACATCCTTTGAACATTCGTCCGCTACAAGACGGGCACCCTTCAGGACACCCTCATAATAAATTTCGGGGGTGCGATGCTCCTTGCCCTCCGGCGGTCCCTCCTTGATCAGCTTCACGGCGTCTAGCTTGGCCCATTGCACCTTCACGTGGGCGAAATCACGGTGTGCACCTTCGATGCAGACAGACCGCTTGACGACCTCCAGCCATGGGTAGGCGTCCACAAGCCGCCTCACCAGGCCGAAGTAGCTGTTCAGAAGGGCACCACAAGACCACAGCCGGACTATAAAGCCCTTCATGGCCTGTTCGGCGGCTTTGTGTAGCTCGACCAGCTACTTCAGCTGGTCGCTCATAGGCACCGGGTGTTCGGTCCTAGTATACTGAGACCAGAACAGCTTCTCTATTGAGCTTCCCTCCTCCGCCTGGTAAAACTGTGCGGCATACGACACGCTGCGGGGCAAATCTGCGAATGCTCCTGGATATATCCGGATTCGAGTAAGTAATAGGTAATTTACTTTCACATGCTTGCTTTGCATATAGAATGCCTTACCCGCCGCTATTTTCTTCATTGTGTCAATCTCCTGGAGGGCCTTTTGGGCTTTGGCCTTGGCACTTTTCGCGCTCTTGAGGGCCGTGGCAAGCTCAGACTCTCGCGTCTTCGAGTCAAGCTCCAACGCCTCGTGCTTCGTCACGAGAGCCTAGAGCTCTTGATGCACCTCGCCCACCCGAGCCTCTTGCCTTTCCTGCTCGATGCACTCCTTGGCCGCTTTATCTTCAGCCTCGGACAGTGCTTGCCTTAGGGTCGCCACTTCGGTCATGGCCCCTGGCAAATTCATGATGATCCTGTCATTTTGCGATCACATTTTTTTATACATATCCACAAACTAGGTATTACTTACCTTTGTTCTCCTTAAGCTGCCTCTTGGCAAGGCCAAGCTCGTCCTTGGACACTTTAAGGTCCTGCTTCAGTGCGGCGACCTCCGCAGTCAGTGCGGCAGATGCCAGCAGCGAAGCCTGCATATGCTTATTGACATACTTATATTAGACTCCTGCGATGTTGTTTGATCCTCTGTTCGGCTTTTCTTTGTGAACACCGAACAGAGCATCAGGGGCTACTATCTATGCGGTAATATTTTTTATATTTTAAACACTTACCTGAAAGCCTGTTAGAAGGCTAGCACAGGCTTCAGTCAATCCGCTCTTGGCGGACTGAACCTTCTGGACCACCGCACTCATAATAGTACGGTGCTCCTCGTCGATGGAAGCGCTGCGAAGCGCTCCCAGCAGATGATTCGGCGCCTCTGGAAGGACAGAGGTCACCGGCACAGGCGTCTCGCCCCTCTTGGAAGGAGGCCACCTGCCCGAGTCCAGAACCGCTAGTGGTTCCGGCGCGGTGTTCGGCTGAGGGCCGAACTCAGAGCCCTCAAGGGCCTTGTCCCCTCTGCTCCCGGAGTCCGGAAGGTCGCCCTGAGGCGCCTCCGGGACTATCTCCCCTCGACCCGATGCCTCTTGAGACAATACCTCGGCGTCATCCGCAGGGCAAGGGGAGGTGGCGGTCGGAAGTGGACCGCTATCCATATCCGATGAGCCCAGGGAGCCGTCCGACGATACATCGATACGGGCTCGTGGCGGCCTGCATAATCATATTCAGCGTTAGGGAAAGCAGTGCGACAAAGGAATTCTATGAGTTACTCTGGTATCCGAATACTTACGACCTCCCCAGGGGCTTGGCCCTAGGAAACCACTCATCTTCGCCTTCGACAGCGGCGGTGGAACTATCCGGAAGGAGAGTCCTTCCCTTCTTGGACCCTTCGTCCCTCCCAGTTGGGGCGGCCTTCCTTTTCTTGTCTCCCCCGCCTGGAGGCGGAGCCTCTTCTTCTTCCTCCTCGTATTCGGGGGAGGAGTGTGCTGCAGAGTCATCGGATGGTGAGTCCGATGAAGCCTCGCGTCGGGAACTCTTTCGGGTTCCCTTGGCCTTCTTGGTCTTCTCCGGCACCGTGTAAGGAGCCGGAGTCAGCATCTTCGGCAGGAGAACGTCTGCTGGGCCTTCGGCTAAAGGAGCCGGACAGTCGATCTATCCGGTCGTCTCTTGCTAGTCCTGTTAAAGGTACGGGAGCTTAGATCCCGCATAGAGTCAAACCATGAAAAACAAGTATCCTGTGAGAGGTAAAATAGCTTACTGCGCTGGCTTGGTGCTTCGCACAGAATCCGCGATCCTCGGTAGTGGGAGGGGGAACCTCGGTACTCTTGAATAGCAACTTCCAGGATTCTTCGTGAGTTGTGTCGAAGAGCCTGTTCAGAGTTCGGTGCTGGGCTGGGTCGAACTCCCACAAGTTGAAAGCCCGATGTTGGCACGGGAGGATCCGGCGGATGAGCATGACCTGGACTACATTGACGAGTTTGAGCTTCTTGTTCACCATGTTTTGAATACATGTTTGGAGTCCGGTCAGCTCTCCCGAACTACCCCAGGACGGGCCCTTCTCTTGCCAGGAGGTGAGCCGCGTGGGGAAGCCAAAGATGGCAATACCTAGATCTATCCTTACTTTTTAGGCCTAGTTAGGGGCGTTAAACGATAGCGCTTGTTGGGAGGCAACCCAATTTTGTTTTTATTCATGTTTAGTAATAAATAATTTATCTAGCCTCTGTTTAGGTTGTGTTTTTTTTTAATTAGTGTTTGTGCCAAGTAGAACTGTTGGGAAGACTTGGGGAAAGTCTTGATATCTTGCTGTAAAAACCAGAAACTTTAGCGCTCACGAGAAATCCTGCCATTTTTATTTGGAAAGTGATATTTAGTTAATTATTTTTGCAGATGATTAATAGATAAATTCCTCACGTCCAGAAATTTATTTTAGAATTTTGGGGCATCTAGATCTTGCGCTAGCTACAGATTACTACAGACTGTTCTGTTTTTGACAGATTCTGTTTTTCGTGTGTTGTTTGCTTATTTTGATGAATCTATGGCTAGTAAAATAGTTTATAAACCATAGAGAAGTTGTAATACAGTAGGTTTAACACCAATATAAATAAACAATGAGTTCATTACAGTACCTTGAAGTGGTCTTTTGTTTTCATTCGCTAACGGAGCTCACGAGATTTTCTACTTTAAGTTTTGTGTTGTGAAGCTTTCAAGTTTTGGGTAAAGATTTGATGGACTATGAAACAAGGAGTGGCAAGAGCCTAAGCTTGGGGATGCCCATGGCACCCCCAAGATAATCTAAGGACACCTAAAAGCCAAAGCTTGGGGATGCCCCGGAAGGCATCCCCTCTTTTCGTCTACTTCTATCGGTAACTTTACTTGGATCTATATTTTTATTCACCACATGATATGTGTTTTGCTTGGAGCGTCTTGTATGATTTGAGTCTTTTCTTTTTAGTTTACCACAATCATACTTGCTGTACACACCTTTTGAGAGATCCATACATGATTTGGAATTTGTTAGAATACTCTTTGTGCTTCACTTATATCTTTTTGAGTTATATAGTTTTGCTCTAGTAATTCACTTATATCTTTTAGAGCATGGTGGTGGATTTGTTTTATAGAAACTATTGATCTATCATGCTTCACTTAGATTATTTTGAGAGTCTTAAATAGCATGGCAATTTTCTTAAATAATCCAAATATTCTAGGAATTCAAGATTAGTAAAAAAATTCTTATGAGTGTTTTGAATACTAAGAGAAGTTTGATGCTTGATGATTGTTTTGAGAGATGGAGGTAATAATATCAAAGTCGTGCTAGTTCAGTAGTTGTGAATTTTAGAAATGCTTGTGTTGAAGTTTGCAAGGCCCGTAGCATGCACGTATGCTAAACGTTATGTAACAAATTTGAAACATGAGGTGTTATTTGCTTGTCTTCCTTATGAGTGGCGGTCGGGGAAGAGTGATGGTCTTTTCCTACCAATCTATCCCCCTAGGAGCATGCGCGTAGTGCTTGGTTTTTGATGACTTGTAGATTTTTGCAATAAGTATGTGAGTTCTTTATGACTAATGTTGAGTCCATGGATTATACGCACTCTCACCCTTCCATCATTGCTAGCCTCTTTAGTACCGTGCATTGCCCTTTCTCACATTGAGAGTTCGTGCAAACTTCGCCGGTGCATCCAAACCCCGTGATATGATACGCTCTTTCACACATAAACCTCCTTATATCTTCCTCAAAACAGCCACCGTACCTACCTATTATGGCATTTCCATAGCCATTCCGAGATATATTGCCATGCAACTTTCCACCATTCCGTTTATCATGACACATTCATCATTGTCATATTGCTTAGCCTGATCATGTAGTTGACATAGTATTTGTGGCAAAGCCACCATTCATAATTCTTTCATACATGTCACTATTGGATTATTGCATATCCCAGTACACCGCCGGAGGCATTCATATAGAGTCATACCTTGTTCTAAGTATCGAGTTGTAATTCTTGAGTTGTAAGTAAATAGAAGTGTGATGACCATCATTCATAGAGCATTGTCCTAAAAAAGAGAGAAAGGCCAAAAAAAGAAAGGCCAAATAAAAAATATAAAGGAGGACAATGCTGCTATCCTTTGCCACACTTGTGCTTCAAAGTAGCACCATAATCTTCATGATAGAGAGTCTTTTGTTTTGTCACTTTCATATATTAGTGGGAAATTTTCATTATAGAACGTGGCTTGTATATTCCAACAATGGGCATCCTCAAGTGCTGTAGGTCTTCGTGAGCAAGAAATTTGGATGCACACCCATTTAGTTTCTTTTGTTGAGCTTTCATACATTTATAGATCTAGTGCATCCGTTGCATGGCAATCCCTACTCCTTGCATTAACATCAATCGATGGGCATCTCCATAGCCCATTGATTAGCCTCGTTGATGTGAGACTTTCTCCTTTTTTTCTCCACATAACCCCCATCATCATATTCTATTCCATCCATAGTGCTATATACATGGCTCGCGCTCATATATTGCTTGAAAGTTTATAGGTTTGAGATTACTAAAGTATGAAACAATTGCTTGGCTTGTCATCGGGGTTGTGCGTGATGAGAGCATTCTTGTGTGACGAAAATGGAGCATGACTAAACTATATGATTTTGTAGGGATGAACTTCCTTTGGCCATGTTATTTTGAGAGGACATAATTGCTTAGTTAGTATGCTTGAAGTATTATTATTTTTATGTCAATATGAACTTTTATCTTGAATCTTTCGAATTTGATTATTCATACCACAATTAAGAAGAATTACATTAAAATTATGCCAAGTAGCACTCCGCATCGAAAATTTTGTTTTTTTATCATTTACCCACTTGAGGACGAGCAGGAATTAAGCTTGGTGATGCTTGATACGTCTCCAACGTATCTATAAGTTTTGATTGCTCCATGCTATATTATCTACTGTTTTGGACATTATTGGGCTTTATTATCCACTTTTATATTATTTTTGGGACTAACCTATTAACCGATGGCCCAGCCCAGAATTGATGTTTTTGTCTATTTTAGGGTTTCGAAGAAAAGGAATATCAAACGGAGTCCAAACATAATAAAACCTTCGGGAACGTGATTTTCTCACCGAACATGATCCAGGAGACTTGGACCCTACGTCAAGAAACAAAGGAGGAGGCCATGAGGTAGGGGCGCGCCTACTCCCCCCCCCAGGCGTGCCCTCTACCCTTGTGGGCCCCCTATTGCTCCACCGACGTACTCCTTCCTCCTATATATACCTACATACCCCCAAACAATCAGATACAGAGCCAAAACCCTAATTCCACCGCCGTAACTTTCTGTATCCACGAGAACCCATCTTGGGGCCTATTCCGGAGATCCGCCTAAGGGGGTATCCATCATGGAGGGCTTCTACATCATCATCATAGCCCCTCTGATGAAGTGTGGGTAGTTTACCTCAGACCTACGGGTCCATAGTTATTAGCTAGATGGCTTCTTCTCTCTTTTTGGATCTCAATACAATGTTCTCCCCCTCTCTTGTGGAGATCTATTCGATGTAATCTTCTTTTTGCGGTGTGTTTGTTGAGATCGATGAATCGTGGGTTTATGATCAAGTCTATCTATGAACAATATTTGAATCTTCTCTGAATTCTTTTATGTATGATTGGTTATCTTTGCAAGTCTCTTAGAATTATCAGTTTGGTTTGGCCTACTATATTGATCTTTCTTGCAATGGGAGAAGTGCTTAGCTTTGGGTTCAATCTTGCGGTGTCCTTTCCAAGTGACAGTAGGGGCAGCAAGGCACGTATTGTATTGTTGCCATCGAGGATAACAAGATGGTGTTTTTATCATATTGCATGAGTTTATCCCTCTACATCATGTCATCTTGCTTAAGGCGTTACTCTATTTTCATGAACTTAATACTCTAGATGCATGCTAGATAGGGGTCGATGAGTGGAGTAATAGTAGTAGATGCAGGCAGGAGTCGGTCTACTTGTCTTGGACGTGATGCCTATATACATGATCATACCTAGATATTCTCATAACTATGCCCGGTTCTGTCAATTGCTCAACAGTAATTCATTCACCCACCATAAAATAATTATGCTCTTGAGAGAAGCCACTAGTGAATCCTATGGCCCTCGGGTCTATCTTCATCATATTAATCATCCAATACTTAGTAATTTCCTTTGCCTTTTACTTTGCATCTTTGTCGTAGAAATAACAAAAATATTATCTTATCATATCTATCAGATCTCACTCTCGTAAGTGGCCGTGTAGGGATTAACAACCCCTTATCGCATTGGTTGCCAGGATTTATTTGTTTTGTGCAGGTGCGAGGCACTCACGCGTAGCCTCCTACTGGATTGATACCTAGCTTGGTTCTCAAAACCTGAGGAAAATACTTACGCTACTTTACTGCATCATCCCTTCCTCTTTGGGGAAAACCAAAGTAGTGCTCAAGAGGTAGCAGTGGAGTGTACTCTTCTCCTTGTGCTTCCTTCTGGATATGTTGATATGTTGGATATGTTGTTGGAAACTTGTTTTGGATACGTATGTATGGATATGTTGTTGGAAACCATTGTATATGTTGGATATGTTGCTGGAAACTTGTATGTTGGATATGTTGAGTGAAAACTTATTATTGATATGATTTTTGAAATTCTTTTCAAATGTGTATATACATCGGTGAAATTATGTCAAATTGATTGAATTTGAGAAAAACAGAAAAAAATAGGAGCTATACAGGCACTTTGCCATCTGCTGGCTGACGGCAAAGGTCTTTGTCATCCTCCAGCAGACGGCAAAGCTGCCACATGGCAGCTACCTATGCAACCTGGGGTGCACTGGGTTGGCCTACTTGGCAGCTTTGCCGTCTATTGGCACACGGCAAAGATCTTTGCATCTTTGCCGTCTTCCGATAGACAGCATAGCATGCCACGTGGCAGCTACCTAGCCTTGCCTACATGGGCAATTTGCCATCTGCTGGCAGACGGCAAGGATGCAAAGGTCTTTGCCATAACGGAGATAAACTGCCACGTGTGCCGTCCAGGCTCTTTGCCGTCTGCCAGCAAACGGCCAAGAGGCCTTTGCCGTAGCTTATTCTGCCAGACCTGTTGCCGTCTGCTCGCTGACGGCAAAGGCCTTTGCCGTCAGCCATGGTGGATGGCAAACTGCCTGATTCCTGTAGTGAGTTTCTTATCAACTCTTTGTCCAAGAACAGCACTAACAGCATAATCACTAGCGTCACACATAATTTCAAAAGGCAAGTTCCAAACAGGTGGTTGAACAATAGGTGCAGAAATTAAGGCTTTCTTGAGTGTTTCAAAGGCTTCTAAACAACCATCATAAAAACCAAAAGGAACATCCTTTTGCAAAAGATTTGTAAGAGGCCTAGAAATTTATAAAAGTATTTGATAAGTCTCATATAGAAACCAGCATGACCTAAGAAACTACGAATACCTTTGATATCTTTAGGACATGGCATTTTCTCAATTGCACCAACCTTAGCTTTGTCCACTTCAATACCTCTTTCAGAAATCTTATGACCCAAGAAAATACCTTTATTAACCATAAAGTGGCACTTCTCCCAATTCAAGACAAGATTTGTTTGTTCACATCTCTGCAAAACTTGATCAAGATTGCTTAAACAATCATCAAAAGACTTCCCATAAATAGAGAAAGTCATCCATGAAAACCTCAACAATATTTTCACAAAAGTCACAGAATATAGCAGGCATACATCTTTGAAAGGTCGCAGGTGCATTGCATAAACCAAAAGGCATACGTCTATAAGCATAAGTTCCAAAGGGACAAGTAAAAGTGGTATTTTCTTGATCAGGTTGGGAAACAAGTATTTGTGAAAAATTAGAGTATCCATCAAGGAAGCAAAAAATGTGTGTGCTTAGATAATCTTTCTAGCATTTGATCAATAAAAGTCAGAGGGTAATGATCTTTTCTAGTTGCTTTGTTCAAATTTCTAAAATCAATTACCATTCTATAGCCTGTAACAATTCTTCATGGAATAAGTTCATTCTTATCATTAGGAATAATTGTAATACCTCATTTCTCAGGGACATAATGAATAGGACTTACCCATGTACTATCAGTTATAGGATAGATTATACCTTCTTGTAGAAGTTTTAATCTTTCCGTTCTTACCACTTCTTTCATCTTCGGATTTAACCGATGTTGGTGATCAACAACAGGTTTAGCATCAGGTTCCATATTAATCTTGTGCTGACATAGAGGGGACTAATGCCCTTCAAATCATCGAGAGTATATCCAATAGCAGCTCAGTGCTTCCTTAGAACTTTCAATAGTCTTTCTACTTCATGTTCTGAAAGTTTAGCACTAATAATAAATTTTTCATCAAGATAAGCATATTTCAAAGTATGTGGAAATTGTTTTAATTCAAACACAGGATCACCCTTAGGTGGAGGAGGACCTTCTAAAGTTTCAATAGGAAAATTTTGTTTAAGCAGAGGAACATTGTTCAAAGAAAATCTTGTCTATTTCATTCCTTTCATGCATATGTAAATCATTTTCATTGTCTAGAAATTATTGTTCTAAAGGATCAGTAGGAGGTACAACAATAGAAGCAAGACCAATTATTTCATCCTTACTATGCAATTCTTTTTCATGAAGCTTTGTACTAAACTTGGAAAAATTAAACTCATGAGACTCATCACCAAAGCTAACACCGACAGTTTGTTTCACAAAATTAATTTTAGCATTAACGATGTTCAAGAAAGGACTACCAAAGATAATGGGACAAAATTCATCTTGTGGGGAACCAAGAAGAACAAAATTAGTAGGGTACTTTATTTTCCCACACAAGACTTCAACATCTCTAACAATCCCAATTGGTGATATAGTATCTCTATTAGCAAGTTTAATGGTAACATCAATGTTTTCTATCTTTGTGGGTGCTATGTCATTCATAATTTCTTGAGATAAGGTATAGGGAATAGCACTCACGCTAGCACCTATGTCACATAAACCATGATAACAGTGATCTCCTATTTTAACTAAGACAACGATCATGCCAACAACAGGTTTATGATTATCCATTCTATCGGGTTTGACAATTCTAGTAGTTTCATTACAGAAGTAAATAACATGCACATCTACATTTTCTTCCGAGAGATCCTTAACCATAGCAACACTAGGTTCTACTTTGCTTTGTTCATCAGGTTTAGGTGTTCTAATATAACTTTTGTTAACCACAGTTGAAGCTTTAGCATGTTCATTTATCCTAACAGGGAAAGGTGGTTTCTCAATGTAAGAAGTAGGAACAAATGTGTCGGGGGCTGGGTGCGACATATGCCAAAGGATGGCTTATCATGGTGGGGGCGAGTAGAACGTCGCCGGTGCCTGGAAACGGGATGAGGCGTAGACAGGCACGCCGGCGAATCTTACCCAGCTTCAGGGCTCTACGGGGAGATAATACCCCTACTGCTGCTCTACGGGGTCTCCGCATGATCACTATGGCAAAGTGTTTACACGATTGCTCCTTGAGCTGTTTTCTGGAGGTAGGAGAGGGCAAGGCTAGCTCTCTCCCTCCTATATGATCTGTTCTAGAGCTAACGGATTCCAACCCTTTGCATGGGTGCCCTGGGGGTTTATATAGGCCTACCCCTAGGGGTACAATGGTAATCCGGCTAGACGCGGGCCCAGCCGTCAGTGCCTACAGCCTCCGTCTTCTCCGCCGACTGCTGGGGCCGCCGACTGGCTAGGTACGGAGCCGACAGGCCGCGTCCGCCGCGGGCGGGTCTTGCCGGCTCCTGATTACTGTAGCCGTGCTTCTAATGACGCGAGCTTCGTCATGGAGTCGTGGCAACAGCCCCGCCGCCTGGCGGGCGATCACTATTGCCACTCTCCATCACATCTGGTTAACGCCGCGTGGGCCCCGGGGGAGGAGCCGACCGAATCTCGGGGGCCGACTCCCGACGGGTCCGACTTGTGGCGCACTTGCCGTCTTCTGGGATCCCGCTGGCCGATGGGACCCGCCACCCAAAGGTCGTATAGACAAGCCGTCGTGGGCGCAGGATTCGGTCCACCGGTGCTGATGTCAGGGCCAGCATGGCGACAGTGCCACGCCGCAAGGAGATCTCCACGGGTACGGCGTACTGTGACCATGCTTGCCTTTGGAAAGGGGTGGGAGCAGTCTTCACTGTAGCCACTCCCCTGTCCTGTCCCTCTTGATGAGGACATGGGGTTTTGCTGGAGTCGTGGGCCGACTCCCCAAGGCTGGATTCTATTGGAAGTCGCCAGTCAGGAGTCGGCTTATCCTGAAGTCGTCCCCGGTACTCGGCCGCGAGTGGGCAGTCGGTCGCCTTGCCGCCGACTTCTCAGAAGGCGGCTCTTCGTCCTGGGGTCTTGAGGGGCGCAGCCTGCCCCGATGTCTTGAAAGGTTCTAGGGCTCGGGTTAGCCTACCTGTGGCCCATTACTCCGATAGTAGTCCCCGAAGCTGGTGAGGCGCCGCGGATGATCGGCCGAGAAGCCTCAGCAGTTTCTATTTCCGGGTGCTCGACATATGGTTCTTGCTTGATTTCCGCCGGGCCGACTAGAAGGAGTCAGACCCGCCCAACTCTGACTTGCACAGTATTTCGAGCGTCATGGCGGGATCCAAGTAGCGTGCTGGCTAAACCTCTAGGACGCCGCCCGTTCCGGGCCTGTCACGTGATAACGCGCGGCCGGGCCAGTCTGCCAGCCTACGCGCGTGACGGGACAGGCCCGTAGGCGAGGCCCGCCACTACCATGCCTCGGCGCCCGAGCGGATCCGCCGTGGCCCAGGAGGACGGTTGGGATTCCCGTGGAGTTACTGCGCGCATTAACTTTGTCATGGAAACGTGGGGGTCGTGGGGGCGTGGGCGCAGTAAATCCCACGACCGCCCCTCGGCTTCGCAGCCCATGAGGCTATAAGTAGGGGGAGGGGGGCGCGGCAGAACACGCGCGCCCCTCCTTCCCGCTACTCCTTGCTCTTCTCCTTTTTCTTCTTCCTCGCCCCACCGTGCGCCCAAGCTCTGACGAACGCCACGGCGATCAGCTCACGATGAGTTCTTCTTCTGCCACCGCACCTCCCTCGGTGCGTTCCGGCAGCTGGGACGGCTCAGAAGTTCACGACGACCACATCGAGTTCCTTCGCAAGACTCGTCGGCTCCCCGGCAAAGACAACGTGCGGGTGCGTCCTGCGCCGAGGGAGGAGATTTCCCCAGCGTCGTAGGAGGGCGAGCCGGTCATCTTCCGCTCGCACTGCCTGCGCAGATTGGGGCTGCCGGCGAGCAGCTTCTTCCGCTCTTTTCTGGACTTCTACGGCCTCCAGCCGCACCACCTTACGCCCAACATGGTGGTGCTGCTGTCCGCCTTCGTGGCCTTGTGCGAAGGCTTCCTCGGAGTCCTCCCCACCCTTGAGCTCTGGGGGGAGTTCTTCTACTGCAAGCTCGGCACCCAGGCTGCAGGCGTGCCGGCTCAATGCGGCACGTTCATCGCCGGGCGGAGATCGGGAGCCGACAACCCCTTCCCCACCATCAAGCTGATAAAGTCGGTGAAGATGTGGCAGCGATCATATTTCTACGTGAAGAGCGTCTTCGCGGGGGGCGATAGGGTCAACCTGCCGGCTTTCGAAGCCGGCCCGCCGGCTGGGAGACTGCCCAACTGGTCGTACCAGGCCAAGTCGTTGACGCTTGCGGGAGCCGGCGCCGTCACACGACTCCGAGTGCTGACACAGTCGGAGGGCCTGACTGGTCCGGACCTGCTGGCCGCCTTCATGGCGCGCCGAGTTCTCCCGCTCCAAGGCCGCCCCCACATGATATGCCAAATGAGCGGGCGCCGTGACCAGAGTCGGATGTGCACCAAGGACATGCCTCACGAGGAGGTGGCCTACATGGTGAACTACCTCTCGGACAGCAAGTTGCTGGAGGACTGCCGGTTCGGCAAGGAGCCGTACTCCCGTGCCAACCCCCCACCTACAGTGAGTTGCCCTTTCTTTCTTTGTGAGACTGTTTTGTGCGACCTGACCAGTCGGTTTTGGTCAGACTCCCCTCCTTCATCCACCAGCCGGCACCTCGGGGCCGGCTCGCGAGTTCCTTGACGACCGGACGGAGAGCGACATCGACGACCCCGATCTGGGGGCGGCGGCTTTGGAAGACGACGCCGAGGGAGGAGGCGGCCTACGGCTCGGGGCCAGTCTAGAGGGCTGGCCTGACGATGATGAGGAGGTCACCCCCCGCCCCCGGCCAGGAGCCAGCCATCCTGGTGCGGGCTCTTCTGCCGCGTTGGGTGCTCCAGGCGGCGGGAAGAAGCGCAGGGCCATACCGACTTTGTTCGGCAGTTGGCCGAAGAAGCCCAAGAGTTCGGCTGCGGCGACCAAACGGGACGAGGCGGCCGCGAAGGCCATCCGCTTCCACAAGGAAGTGAAGAAGCCGCCGCTGGTCTCTGCGTGAATATTCCGTCTTGACACTTTATTCTTTCTCTGTAGCTTTGTCTGAGTCTTTTACTTGCTTCCCTTGCTTCAGGGCTCCCCTCACTCTTGAGAGGGTTGCCGCCACCTCTGTCATGGGGTCAGTGGAGACGTCCGCCACCACTCGGCGGATTGACCCCGCTGCTGACCTCCGGGAGGCGACGGATTGGAATGCGCAAGAGAAGCGCAACAAGGAAGAGGCCGCCCGCCTGGAGAAGGTGGAGGCCGATAAGGCGGAGGCCTCCACCAAGAAGAAACTGGCAGAGGTCGAAGCCGTCGCCATGACGAAGCGGCTGGCTGAGGAGGCCGCGCACCGCCAATCGGCGGTGTTCATCACCTTGCTGAACTCTGTGTTGCCGCCTCCAGAATTCACGGGGCCGACTGGGGAAGCCGGCCGCGAGAACCCCGTCACGGAGAAGGAAGGCGGCGGCTCCTCCACGCCGGATGTGATCGTTCCGTCGCCACCTCCGCTGCCGTCTGGGAGTGCGCAAGGCGAACAGCCGGCGGATCCGCCGGTGCCGCGGACTGAAGACGAGGACGTGGCGAGGCTACTCCTTCAAGTCGGCTCGCCAACGCGCCGCCATCTTGAGAAGGCGACTTCGGCGCCACGCCCCCTGGAGACCGGCACCGCCAGCTCGGCGATCCCAGACACCGAAGCGACAAGCGCCGCGCCCATTGGGTGTGTGTGAGCAGGCGGCACAGGGCCGCTGAACCAGGCGCTTCTGGACGTCCAAATGAAGCTTCGAGCTGAGGGCGACGCCATCCAGAACTGCACCAAGGCGTACCTGGCATCGCGGGCAGCCGTCCGGGTATGTTTTCTCTTTGGTCCTTGTTTTCTTGTTCCTTTCTGTGGGGGCGCGCCAGCGCACCCACTAGGTGTAGTCCCCGAGTTTCGAGCCGGCTGCTGAGCAGGCGGCCCGGAACTCCAATTGGTGAGCTCTGGGTACTAACTTTTTTCTGAAATATTTGTTGTAGGACTACCACAACCTCCGCGTTACTGCCTTCAACTGTAACATTGAAGAGCTGGGCAACCGGACCACCGACTTGTCAGAGAGCTGGAGTAAGTCCTTTTTCTTCTTTGCGGGGGCGCGCTGGCACACCCGCGGGCTGTAGTCCCCGAGATTCGGGCCGACTGCTGAGCAGTCGAGTCGGATCTCCCTAACGACATTCTTACTGATGACTTAACGCCTTCTTTCTTCCTTCTCTTCAGAAGCCAACGCTGTTCTTCAACAGCAGCTGAGCGAAGCCAACTCCACGTTGCGCGCCAAGGGGGAGGAGTGCAGCAAGCTCGCCACAGAGCGCGATCTGCTGGCCACTCAATTGGCAGAGCAAAGGGAGCTGCTTGCAAAGACGCAGAAGGAGGCGGAAGAGGCGGAAACCGCCCTCCTGGCCGAGTTCGTGAGCGAGCGCTCCTCATGGACTGACAGAGAGGCAATGCTGGCCTCCGACTTCCATGAGATTGAAGACATTGTTGATGGTGAGTCTCTTTTACTTTCTTTTTTCGAGCTGCAGATTATAAGTCGTGCCGACTCCTGGTTTTTGACTTGCTTCTTCATTTCTTCCGTCTTGGCAGACTTCTTCCCTGGGCACTCGCAGGACGCCATCCAAGCCATCAAGGCTGACCATGAAGGTCGGAGGGCAGAAGGTGCAGAGATCGCCGCCGACGCTCCCCGAACCCTTGATGAGCATATCCTGAGCATCGAGGCTCATCTTCGGCCGACTCACCCGATGCTGCGTCGGCTTCAACGTGTCGGTGCCCAGGCGATTGCCGCCCTGTGGCCAGACATGCAGGCTCCGCGCACCCCCAGCCTGACTTCCGACTGGCTAGAGGTCGCGGTTGGTCGTCTTGAGGCCTGGAAAGGTTCCTCGGCCCGAGCTGGAGCGCGCCGGGCCTTGGAGTTTGTCAAGGCATGGTATCTGGGGCTGGATCTAGACCGGCTGGCGACACTCCGGTCAGAGGCCCAGCCGGAGCTGGCAGCCGCAGAAGACGCCCTCGTCAAGCGTGCCGCGGCGATCGCCGAGTACACCGACACCAGCGTCTTTGTCCCCGAGCAGTCTGAAGACGGCGAGGAGGTACCGCCGGAGTGGTTTGGGATGAACCCAGACTACGGCGAGGACTCGGCGGAGGTGATCGGCTCCAGCGTCGAGGAGGAAGGCGAGGCGGAGGACGGAGGCGAGACAGAAGCACTAGAAGACGGAGCGGACGGCCAGCCTCAGCTCGACCGCGCCTCCAGCAACAAGCCGCGTGCGACCGAGCCGACTGCCGCCGGTGGCGATCAAGCCGAGACTGCCCAGCTGGCCGCCCCAACGCCTGACGCTGCCGCCTCCTCCGACCCTCCGAATCCATCTGCCGCTTCCTAAGCTGCCGCCTTATCTTTATTTTATCTGCTTTAGTAGTCTTGAAGAACTTGTTAATTCGCACAATTCCACCCGCGGGGTGTATTTTGAACTTTTGCTCGAAGATTCGGCCAAGGGCCTATGCTATGTAAATATTTATCTGAATTCTAGCTTTTCTTGCTCATTGCTCTTTTGGCTTGTTCCTTTTCCGCTTTCCCTTAGTTGCCTGTCTTGCCAGTCGGACAGCCGCTCTGCGGACTGCCGTTGGATCAAATGCTTGGCTACTTTGGGAAGGCAAGTACTTAGCCGTTTTAAAGTTTTTTTAGCAAGTTGGATAGAAGGCGGTGAGCCGACTGGTTAATAATCGGTTTGCGAAAAGAAAAAAGGAAGGCTGGAAGCCCGCTTTAAGCTATGTTCTATGCTTTGAGTCCTTAGCCATTTTTCATGTGAACGCCCATTCTTCCTTACTCCTGCCACCGTACAGTCGCTCTGCGAGTTGCGGCTTCTGACAGGAGACGGCTTAGGCGTCACACACTACTTGTCCGGCTGCAGGAAGCATTTTATAGTGCAAGGCGGCAAGTCCCCGGGCCAACCTGTCGAGCCCGGTGCCCAGCGGCAATCAAAGAGTAACATAATCGTAGGCATAACTTTTATCATATAGACAAAAGAGGGCAGTCCCCGAGCTCGTCTCGGGGGGCCTAAAGTCTTGGTACTTTAATACAAAAGGTAGCGTGGTACATACTGCATCAACTATAAAAATCTTCGGAGGAGATTTGCATTCCATGGCCGCTCTGTCTCTTTGCCGGAGTCGTCCTTCTTGCGTGCTCGGGGCTTCTGAGCGTCAATCAGGTAGTAGGAGTCGTTGCACAGCACTTTGCTGATGATGAAAGGGCCTTCCCAAGGTGCCGACAGCTTGTGCTGGCCGGCTGTTCACTGGATCAGCCGGAGCAAAAGGTCGCCTTCTTGGAAAGATCTTGGCTTGACCTTCCTGTTGTAGTATCGGCGCAAGCTCTGCTGGTAGATGCTGGACCGGCTGAGTGCCAACAGCCGGCACTCTTCCAGCAGATCGACGCCGTCTTGACGTGCTTCTTCTGCTTCCTCCTCGGTGTACATGGTGACTCGCGGGGAGTCAAACTCTATGTCCGTTGGGATGATGGCTTTGGCACCGTAGACAAGGAAGAAAGGCGTGAAGACGGTTGACTTGTTTGGAGTCGTGCGCAGACTCTAGAGGACGGCTGGCAACTCATTGAGCTAGCAGCCAGCCGACCGCTCCAGAGGCTCGACCAGTCGGGGCTTGATGCCGGACAGGATGAGACCGTTTGCTCGCTCCACCTGGCCGTTTGACTATGGATGGGTGATGGACGCTAGGTCTAGTTGGATGCCCTGTGTTGCGCAGAAACGGGCCAAGGCGCCTTTGGCAAAATTTGGCCGTTGTCGGTGATGATGTTGTGTGGTATGCCGTACCGAATTGTGATATCTGAGATGAAAGTCATGGTAGTCGGACCGTTCAGTTTCTTGATTGGCGTCGCTTCTATCCACTTGGTGAACTTGTCCACTGCGACGAGTAAGTGAGTTAAGCCACCTCGTGCCGTCTTGAATGGTCCCACCATGTCTAGACCCCAAACTGCGAAAGGCCAGGCAATGGGGATGGTCTTGAGTGCCGAAGCCGGCTGGTGCGGCTTGGAGCTGAACTTCTGGCACCCTTTGCATTTTTGGACCAATTCCTTGGCCTCTTCTAAGGCAGTCGGCCAGAAGAAACCATGTCGAAAGGCTTTGGCGACGAGTGCTCTTGAAGCCGCATGGTGGCCACACTCGCCTTGATGGATGTCTTTGAGAAATGCTTGGCCTTGCTCTGGCTCTACGCAGCTCTGGTAGACACCAGTGACGTTGCGCCTGACCAGCTCTCTGTTGACTATGGTGTAGGCTGCCGCTCGGCGTTGTACTTGCCGAGCTGAGGTCTCATCAGTCGGCAGCTCTTTGCTCACCAGGAATTTGAGGATGGGCTGGGCCCATGAGGGTGCTGCTATTTCTTCGACTGCCAGAACTGTGACTTGGACGAGGGCGGCTGGGCTGGGAGGCGGCGGGTTGGAGTCAACAACTGCTTGTTGGGTTAATGAAGTCCCCAGGCCGACTGGCGTAGCTCTTGGGCCGAGCTCTGGAGTCTTCGAGCCCGCCGCCGTAGTCCCCGGGCCAGGTACTGCAGTCCCTGGGCCGGCCTCGACTGTGGCGGCTTTGGAGCCATCTGCCAAAATCGTCGTACCGTCTGCCGAGGCTCCGGAGTCGGATCCGACTTCTTCGGGAGGATCCGGCACGAAGATGGAGTCTGATTCTGGTGAAGGCTTGACAGACTGCTTGAGGAGGCGTTGAAGGGCGACGCCGGATGGTATTGCTTGGCGGGTAGAGCCGATTCGTGCCAAGTCGTCTGCTTGGTCATTGTCATTTCTTGGCACATGGAGGAACTCGCACCCCTCGAAACACCCACTGAGTTATTGCACGAGGAAACGGTAACTCCCCATGTTTGCATCTTTGGCGTCCCAGTCGCCAGATGACTGTTGGACCACTAAGTCCGAGTCACCATAACATAGGATCCGGCGAATGCCAAGTTCTTTGGCAAGCCGGAGCCTGTGAATGAGCGCCTCGTACTCGGCGACGTTGTTGGAGGCGGCAAAATGGATTTTCAGTGCGTATTTGAGCTTGTCCCCGTTAGGGGAAGTGAGGACGACGCCGTCTCCCAAGCCGGTGCGCATCTTGGAGCCGTCGAAATACATCCGCCAATGGGTGGAGTCGGGCGCTGGAGGTAGGTACTGGGTCTCGGCGCAGTCGACGAGAAAGTCGGCCAGTGCTTGTGACTTGATGGCGGTGCGGGGCTGGTAGTGGATGGTGTATGGAGCCAGCTCTATGGCCCACTTGGCCACTCGGCCAGAAGCATCTCGGCTTCCGATGATCTCGGCAAGTGGAGCCGTGCAGACCACAGTGATTGGGTGCTCTTGAAAGTAGGGCTTCAATTTCTTGGTGGTAAAGTGTACGCCATAGCACATCTTCTGGTAGTTGGGGTAGTTCTGCTTGGAGGCCGACAGTACTTCGCTCAGGTAATATACAGGTCTCTGGACAGGTAGTGCCTTGACATCCTCCTTGCGTTCCACTACAATGACCGTGCTGACTACCCGGTTGGTGGCGGCGATGTACAGGAGCATAGGTTCCTTAGGAGTCCGAGCCGCCAGAACGGGTGGAGTAGTCAGCATCTTCTTTAGCTGGAGAAAAGCTTCGTCCGCCTTGTGGTTCCACTCGAAAAAACTGGTCTTCTTCATGAGTTGGTATAAGGGGAGAGCTTTCTCGCCCAGCCGACTGATGAATCGGCTGATGGATGCCAAGCAGCCGGTGAACTTTTACACATCCAGCAGTCGGCTGGGTACCTCCATCCTCTCAATGGCCTTGATCTTTATAGGGTTGCATTCTATGCCGCGTTCGGAGACCAGGAAGCCAAGGAGCTGGCCGGGTGGTACTCCAAAGACGCACTTCTCGGGGTTGAGCTTGATCTGGAATCGGTGTAGGTTCTCAAAGGTCTCCTTGAGGTCTTCCAGCAGTGTTCCACGCTTTTCCGTCTTCACCACCACATCATCCACGTAGACGTGGGCGTTCCTGCCGAGCTGCTTGAGGAGGCACTTCTGCATGCAACATTGGAAGGTGGCGCCAGCATTCCTCAAGCCGAACGTCACGGTGAGGTAGCAGAAGGCTCCAAACGGCGTGATGAAGGCGGTCTTCAGTCTGTCAGCTGGGTTCAGCTTGATCTGGTGATATCCTGAATATGCATCCAAAAAGCTCAACAGCTCGCATCCGGCGGTGGAGTCTATCACCTGATCAATTCTTGGCAGAGCAAATGGGTCCTTGGGGCAGGCTTTGTTGAGGCTCGTGTAGTCAATACACATTCTCCACTGCTTGTTCTTCTTCAGTACCAGGACAGGGTTGGCTAGCCACTCTGGAAAGAATACTTCCATAATGAAGCCGGTTGCCAGGAGTCAGGCTATCTCTTCTCCGACAACTCTTCTCTTCACTTCTGATAGGCGGCGCAGGGGCTGCCTGACCGGCTTTGCATCAGATCGAACATGTAACTTGTGCTCGGCGAATTCCGTCGGTACACCTGGCATGTCTTTCGGGGACCATGCGAAGATGTCCCGATTCTCACGCAGGAAATCGACGAGCTCACCTTCCTATTTGCTGTCGAGGTTTGCTCCTACGACAGCGTACCATTCTGGATACTCCGGATCCAAGGGTATCTTCTTTGTCTCCTTGGCCGGCTTGAACGAACCCTCAGCCTCCGACTCTTTGGGTTGGGCGACACCTCTGGCTGCTTGCTGGCCATCGCCACAACCCGTTCCAGGAGCCGCTTCTCGGCTGCGATCACCAGGGACTCGGCTAGCCGACTGCTCTTAGTCGCATAGGAAGATGACTTCCGGTAGTCGCCGGCTACGGTCAGAATTCCCCTGGAGCTGGGCATCTTCATTTTGAGGTAGGCGTAGTGGGGGACCGCTAGGAACTTGGCCAGGGCGGGTCGGCCAAGTAGTGCATGGTATGGGCTCTCGAGGTCCACCACCTCAAACCAAACTGACTCTCGGCGAAAGTGCTCCTTGTCTCCAAAGAGGACGTCCATCAGGATCTTGCCGATTGGTGAGCAGGAAAGCCTAGGAACAATGCCGTGGAACACAGTCTGGCTGTTCCGAAGCTGTCTTTGCTTGATTCCTAATTTCTCCATGGTGTCTTTGTACAGGATGTTGATGCTGCTGCCTCCGTCTATCAGAACTCATGAGAAACGCGCGGCTCGTCTATCCGTGGCAAAGGTGGCATCCAAGACCAAGGCATAGGAGCCCGGACTCGGCATCACCTCTGGGTGATCAGCACTTCAACTGATAGGCTTCTCGGACTAGTGCATGAACTCTGGCGTCTCTGATGCTACTGCGTTCACCTCTTGTCGCTGCAGCCGCATGCTGCGTCGATCATCAGCCATACTGGTAAATACCACGTAGGCTCCGTGTTCTTCGGGGTATTCGTCTTGTACTGCGCCGACTGGTCTGACAGCCGGCTGCTGGGGCGGAGGCGGAGGCGGCTGCCCAGCAGGCGGGGGGGCGGTAGGAGGCTGTGTCCCTTGGCGATCCTGGTGAGCCAGTGGCACTTCCGGGTGTTGTGATTCAACTTCTTCGCGCCGCTATGGAACTTGCAAGGTCCATCCAAAGTCTGCTCGTAGGAGAAGGCCGGCAACCAGTTGGGCTTGCCGCCTTTCTGTCGCTTGGGCGGAGGCTGCCCATCCGGCTGCTGGGCTTCAACTGTCGTGACCTGCCAGCTGCTGGAAGCCGGCTGCAGGGCCTTGCGCTTGTGGTCGCTCTGCTATTGTCGCCGACTGGCGTCTCCCGCCGGAGTTCTTGGAGCTTGAGGGGCCACTTTGCCAGTTGCGCTAACTTGAATCTCCGCCTTCATGGAGGAGTCGGCCGTGGCGTACTTGTCTGCTATGATCAGCAGCTCGTCGAGGGTTTCTGGCTCGTCATAGAGGAGCTTGTGCTTGAGGAGGGTGCCGCGGTGAAGTACTCGATAGCCTGCACCTCGTGCACGTCCTCGCAGGAGTTCCGAAGCTCGGCCCAACGCGTGAGTAGTCGCGAGTCGACTCGTCGGGACCTTGCATGCACAAGGAGAGCTGACGAGGCTTGGGAGGACGCTTGTATGTGCTCGTGAAGTTGCGGACGAATGCTTCGGTGAAGTCGACCCAGCTGTTGATGCTGCGGAGCATGAGCGGAACGTATTTTACGGCGACACGCGTGTTGTCGTTCGCTATGCTGACAGTCGTGGAGTAGTCGACTAGCCAGTCTTCCGGCTTCACGGAGCCGGTGTACTTGGGCGTGTCTCTTGGGAGCGTGAACCCTTTGGGAAAGGGCTTGTCTCGAATGCGGGGCCTGAAACAAGGCGGACCCAACTCGTCTTCCTCTTCCAGCGCCAGGGATCGGTGAAGCCGGTCGATCCGGTGGCGGGTGTCGTTTCCCCGACTCCCTTTCGGCGGCCAAGGCGGTCGCCAAGAGTCGGATGATCAAAAGGCGGCGGGGAGACTCGCCTCTCCTTGCGAGGAGGAGGAGGCGGATAGTCGTCCCGTCGTTCCACTTCTCTCGGGCGGCCGTCTCGGTCGCGCTCTATGGTAATGTGACTCCGACTGTGGCTGACAGTCGGATCCTTGTCCTTTCTTCCTCGGGCGCCGCCAGTCGGCGTCCGAGACGTCACGCCTTGGTCTCGGCGAAGGTCGTCGTTTTGCCATTGTGGCGCCTCTGTGTGGCAGCCGACCTCGTTCTGTGCGGAACCCGCGTCAAGGAGCCGCTGGACTCGCTCCATCATCAGGCGGCGCTCTTCGCCCTCGAAATTTTCCAGCTCGTTCGCCGCCGCCTGAGCGGCTCAAATGTTCTCCGCAAGCGTGGCGTAAACAGGGCGACTTTCCCCGAACAGGTTGGCGATGGCTACGCCACGCTGCTGGACCGCACCGAGGTGGCTGGGCCCAGCTGGGGCTGGCGAGCCGCCAACAGCGCGATCCATCTCCCGCTGGTAGGCTTCTGACAAGCATCTCATGCTAGCCAGCTTCTTCGCGCCTTCGATGAGCTAAAGGCGGCGCGCCTCCAACGTCTCAGCGTCAGCGTCTTCCGGAATGGGCGCAGTCAGGTCTTGTAGCGCCGCGCCAAGCGGATCATGCGCTCCTCCGCCGGGGAGCTCGTCATGACTAATGACGAGCACCTCCGTGACGGTGTTTCCGTCGCTCTCCGCGCGAGGGAGAGGTTCCTCGCAGACCACCACATTAGTGGGGAATGCGTCGAGCGACGCGGTGTCGGAGTCGACCAGCATCGGGTTGGTGGAGCCTACAGACTCCAAGTCCATGGCAGGCTCGCCGGAGAGGCGGAGTTGATCGAGGAGGCCCGCGAGGAGCCTCTCGGAGCCGCCCGTGCCTGCGTCAGATGCAGGTTCGTCGGAGATGTGAACCTCGCCGACAAGTTCGGCGAGGCGGCTAGCTGCTAGGGCAATCTCAACGTCGTGCAGCGCATCAGCACTGATTCCGTCTGGCGTGCCTGGCTGGCTGCGCTCACCAGGGAGGAAAAGGGTTCCCGTCTAGAACAGGTCTCCGGACGACGGCGCACCAGGCCCCACGGTGGGCGCCAAATGTCGGGGGTTGGGTGCGACATATGCAAAGGATGGCTTATCATGGTGGGGGCGAGTAGAACGTCGCCGGTGCCTGGAAATGGGATGAGGCGTAGACAGGCACGCCGGCGAATCTTACCCAGCTTCAGGGCTCTCCGGGGAGATAATACCCCTACTGCTGCTCTACGGGGTCTCCGCATGATCACTATGGCAAAGTGTTTACATGATTGCTCCTTGAGGTGTTTTCTAGAGGTAGGAGAGGGCAAGGCTAGCCCTCTCCCTCCTATATGATCTGGTCTAGAGCTAATGGATTCCAACCCTTTGCATGGATGCCCTGGGGGGTTTATATAGGCCTACCCCCCAGGGGTACAATGGTAATTCGGCTGGACACGGGCCCAGCCGTCAGTGCCTTCGGCCTCCGTCTTCTCCGCCGACTGCTGGAGCCCGCCGACTGGCTAGGTACGGAGCCGACAGGCCGCGTCCGCCGCGGGCGGGTCTTGCCGGCTGCTGATTACTGTAGCCGTGCTTCTAATGACGCGAGCTTCGTCATGGAGTCGTGGCAACAGCCCCGCCGCCTGGCGGGCGATCACTATTGCCACTCTCCATCACATCTGGTTAATGGCGCGTGGGCCCCGGGGGAGGAGCCGGCCGACTCTCGGGGGCCGACTCCCGACGGGTCCGACTTGTGGCGCACTTGCCGTCTTCTGGGATCCCGCTGGCCGGTGGGACCCGCCGCCCAAAGGTCGTATATACAAGCCGTCGTGGGCTCAGGATTCGGTCCACCGGTGCTGATGTCAGGGCCAGCATGGCGACAGTGCCACGCCACACGGAGATCTCCGCGGGTATGGCGTACTGTGATCATGCTTGCCTTTGGAAAGGGGTGGGAGCAGTCTTCACTGTAGCCACTCCCCTGTCATGTCCCTCTTGATGAGGACATGGGGTTTTGCTGGAGTCGTGGGCCGACTCCCCAAGGCCGGCTTCTCTTGCATAAGGATTAGCTAGCAGTTGTTCTATTTATACCAATGGAATTTCATATTCAATATTTTCAGTAGGTGGAGTAGGTTGAGGGGTAGCTAATTGTGGTTCCAGTCGAGGTGAAGATACCCTGAACAAACCCCTCAAAGGATTGTTTTCCATAGTAACAAGTGACAGTAAATTTCAACAAGGGGCTTCTGTCACTCTCGCAACCCATCATCTAATAACTACTCCACAATGCATTCCCTTAGACCAAAATATGGTGAGGTGTCATGTATTCAATGTTCACATGACACCACTAAGGGAGTCACAACATACATACTATCAAAATATCGAACACATATCAAGTTCACATGATTACTTGCAACATGATTTCTCCCGTGACCTCAAGAACTAAAGTAACTACTCACAAGTTATAAACATGCTCAAGATCAGAGGGGTATTAAATAGCATAATGGATTTGAACATATAATCTTCAACCAAATAAACCATATAGTAATCAACTACAAGATGTAATCAACACTACTAGTCACCCACAAGCACCAATATAGTTCTGGTACAAAGATTGAACACACGAGATGAACTAGGGTTTTAAATGAGATGGTGTTGTTGAAGATGTTAATGGAGATTGCCCTCCCCAAGATGGGAGAGTTGTTGGTGATGATGATGACGATGATTTCCCCCTCCGGGAGGGAAGTTCCCCTGGCGGAATCGCTTCACTAGAGGGCAAAAGTGCTCCTGCCCAAGTTCCGCCTCGAGACCGCGGCAATCCGTCCCGAAAGTCCACCCCTTCTTTTTCTAGGTCAAAATGACTTTTTTATATATATATATCAGAAGATGGGCACCAGAGGTGGGCCTGGGTTAGCACAACCCACCAGGGCGCGCATGGGCTCCCTAGCGCACCCAGGTCTATTGTGCCCACCTGGTAGGCCCCCTCTGGTACTTATTGGCTACAATATTCCTCATATATTCCATAAAAAATCTCCATAAAGTTTCGTCTCGTTTGGAGTTGTGCAGAATAGGTAGCCTGACGTAGCTTTTCCAGGTCCATATTTCCAGCTACCGGAATTCTCCCTCTTTGTGTGTACCTTGCATATTATGAGAGAAAAGGCCTTAGAATTACTTCAAAAAGCATTATTATGCATGAAAAGATCATAAATATCCGTAAGAAAACATGATGCAAAATGGACGTATCACACGGGACCCCCAACCCCGACACGACAACCCCGACACCTCTTCGGCCTCCTATTGATTGAAAAGGTGCTCTTCGTCCTTCCAGAGGCCGACGGGGTCATATATCTGTGAAGTATGAGTTATTTTGTTATAAAAACATCATATTTGTGTTGATCTAGTGGTTTTAAATATGCAGTTGTTTCATCGCAAATAGAACTTCATAATGCGTGTCTGGTACATGTACTCAATGCATGACTTGCTGGCGTATGCACTATTTGTTGGTTGGTGTGTGCATGGAAGGTTCATGTGACCCTCATGCAAGGCGACTCTTGAGTTTTGTTAGCTTCAGGCCGGTCGCAAGATTTCTTGCTTCAACTTGCATAGATAGTTTGGATCCTTGCCATAAGTTCAGGAAAGACAAGAAGAACTTCATCAAAGGTAGAGTTGTCAAAAACTCTGCACCACCTGCGTTAACAGGCCAACAGACCCTGGATTAGTTAAATGCTCTCGAGACAGATCTTGAGCATTCTGGGTATTTCAAGGGGTATAATTCAAAACACGCCTGGACACACAATACATGCTTGTGGGATCTAGCTGACTTCAAAGACCTCCTTTGCCCACAGAACATTGACGTGATGCACACTGAAAACAATATCGCTAAGGCACTTTTTGGTACATTGTTCAGCATAGAGGGAAGTCAACGGATAATACTAAGGCTAGAGTCGATCAGGAGGCTCTATGTGATAGACCATTACAAATCAGGCAAGAACCGAAAGGAAATAAGAACTGAACAACACCAAAGGCATGGTTCAATCTTGGAAGGCCAGCTATGAGGGAAATTATCTTGTGGGTGAAAATGCAGTGATGTTCCTTGATGGGTATGCAGCAAATCTAAAGAGGGGAGCGAATCTTGAAAAATTGAAAATATTTGGTCTCAAGAGTTATTATTGGCAAATATGGATTGAGCGAGTAATGCCGGTGATGTTGTGTGGCTTCATCCCTGAGGATGAACGGCTAGTACTGGAAGAGCTGAGCTATTTCTTCCGTGTTCTTTGTGCGAAAGAACTATCGCCTGGCCTTCTAGAAGAAATGGAAGAGTTGGCGTCAAAGTTGATCTGCCAGTTAGAGAAGATCTTTCCATTGGGCTTCTTTAATCCAATGCAGCACTTGATTTTGCATCTCCCGACCGAGGCAAGATTGGGGGGCGTGCAAAATCGTTGGTGCTACGCAACTGGGAGGATGTAGAAGACACTTCGAGAAAAATGTAAAAATAAACGTAGAGTTCAAGCATCGATAGCCGAGGCATTCATTACTAAGGAGGCGGCAAACTTCGTGACAGCACACTACGAAGCTAAAAATTGTCATTTGCATAATCCGAAGCCCCGGTACAATGCTGGCGAGCCTAAAAGGGTGGATCCAACCTTATCGTATTCAAATGGAATCTTGTAGCAGTCATTGCTTCTAATTCCTTATCGTTGGATGTCGAACAATGGCAGACCGTTTCGTTGTATATCTTCAACAACCTAACAGAAGTGCAGTCGTACATCGAGTAAGTTCTCGATACATTGTTTTGCAACTTCTAATTCCTTTGAATTTCTCTTATTCCCAGATATTTTATACAGCCAATACGTCGCCAAATTCTCGTATGGAGCGGTGATCCAAAAGTATTCCGTCGAAGAGTATCAGCTTCTGGCAAAGCCTGGAGGCGGCTATCCCAGTTTCATCTCTTTGTTCAAACAAACGGTAATTTCCATTAGAACATTTCATTTATTTTTCTAATTTTCTCCTAATGCAGCGATACTTTAGTTTTAAACTTATAGGCTAATTCAGAGTTGATGGACGCCAAATTGAGACAAGTCGCTAATGGTTTTGACTTTAAGGTCTATTCATTTGACAAACACGACATCAATGGGTATCGCTTTCATACATATGGCAAAGAGCTATCTATGGTCGACTGAAAGTCTACAAATTGTTGTGTCTCTGCTATCGGCGAAGTAGATACTGAGTATTATGGAAGAGTTGAAGCAATTTATTGACATCAATTCTATGATGCAAACCCACCAAACACCATAGTCTTCAAATGTTATTGGCTCCAGCCGAAGGAGACTAGAAGGACTCATGAACATATACGGATAGTCGAAATCAAACAAAGCACTCATTTGGATGTTCCCGGTGTCTATATTATGGCTCAACAGGCAACCCAAGTTTTCTATCTACCATGGGCATGTCAAAGTGATCCAAATCTTAATGGTTGGGATGTCGTTTATGAAGTGCCTCCACATGTTAGACCACCTCCCCCAATGAAGAGGATTATGAACCTCACATTAACCCAGACACATATGAAGGAGAATTCTTCCAAGAAACACGTGTTTCCAAAAAACGTTTCAAGAACCGCTCTACTTCAACCCGGAACATTGAAGTAGACAGCGACAGTCAATCCGACTTCACCCCTGAGCCGGAACAAGAAGAGGTTACTGTTGCGGATGATAGGTCAATGCTTGACCTATTACATAAAGGAGGCCTTCCACATGTTGATGCATTTACTGATGATGATGATGATGATGATCACGTCATTTCTCATAGTGATGATGATGATGCATTTATTGATCCCAGAACATATATAAATGATGAAGAGTAACATTAGTAAGGTCAAGTATTAAATTATTATTATGTACATATATATATATATTATTAATTACTTCATGTTATTAGGTATTAATTTTTTTATTATGTTCATGATGATGATACACTTAAATTATATACATATTATTCATGTCAGATATTCAAATTACTTATGTTGTACTAATTTCATTTATTCTTTGTCATTGCAGGTGTTGGCAGATGGTGGGCGCAGGTCGAGAGCGCACCGAGCCTCCTTCCTCGGCACGTGCTGGGAGGGGTGCTTCCATTCCACCCCAGCACCTCCGGAGAGCGCAGCTAGACAGTATGCAGACACCACCGAGAGAGGTCGGGTGAGGACGAAGAGGGGTGCTAGAGGTGGACGTGGCGGCGGGAGAGGTAGAAGGCTGCTACACCATCCTCGCCGCCACCCCCAGCTGATTCACCCGACCACAGAACTGATCTGTGTGAGGTGAACCCGTCTGACGTGGACACATCTCGTACTCTAGTCCACGAGCCTTGGCCCGACGAGCCTCAAGTCACCGAGCCTTCGCCCCACGAGACTCCATTCCCAGAATCTCTGTCCCACGAGACTCTGGTCCTATAGAGTCTTCGTCCCACGAGACTCCGGAGGCTAGTGGCCATGCTGATGGTGGCGCGGACAGCTTTTCTAATGATAGCTATAGCGAGGGCGAGCTGGTTGAGGGGGGCAAGGTCTACCAGGGTGGTGGTACAAAGCTCCCACCCGTGCCGACAACCCGAGAGCAGAGGTGGTTGATTGTGCCTAATGGGGAGAAGTAAGTGCATTTACTCTTTTTATCCTTTTCCTTCATGTTTTTTCAAATTAATATTAATGTGTTGGCCTTGTCATATTGCAGGGGTGGGAAACACGCATGTGGTGTCCGCGGGCCCAACCAGGTCCTTGGTGTGCTTTGCCGGCAGAACTTCCCGGGGTGGGTCACATTGCTCGGTGAGGGTTAGGTTCCACAGCTAGCACTGAGCTGGGAGCTGTACTTGGCTGCCACGGCGCCACCGGAGGGGAGGGTCGATGGTGTCTTGTGCGAGACGGTGGCCGACATTGTGATTCAGACGTTTTGGGTAATTTCTCCTTTATAAAATTAAAAATCAATAATACCTAGTGATTGTACTAATTAGTGTTGACTTGTTTGATTGCAAACATTCTACAAGTGTCCTGAGGAACAGGGGGAGGCTGAGGCTATGGTTGTCGAAGCCGAGTGCAAGCGCCTACTTCAGAACTTACGGCACGAGGCTCGGGTGCGGGCTGTTCGGGACTACTTCTCCTCGACTGGTATTAAGACGTACAAGACGAAGTACCGCGGCAAGTTTCTGAGTAAGGAGAAGTACATGAAGGTAATTACCTATTCTTAAGGCTTTGAACTTAGTTTCCTTGATTTGATTCATAGGTATAGCGCTGAAACTCTCTTGACTAACTTAGCTGCCCCTGAGATGGTGTGCAGATAGGATGGATTGTTGGGAGGCGTTGGTGTATGAGTGGTGCTCTCCCCAATGGCTAGCCATCCACAACAAGGCCAAGGATAAGCGTGCCCAAATGCTTGGTGTGCCACACCATCAAGGGAGCTCCAACATGTTTGAGTACGAGGATAACTGGGTATGTGGTTTGCTTCATGATTCATGAAATTTCATTCTTCATGCAAGCTTGAGCCCTTAACTAATATTTTGTTCCTTTCTTTTAGGTGTAACACAACAAGAAGGAGGTGCCAGGGGTGTTCGACCTCTATGCCATGGCCCATACTGCCCCGTAAAAGTAGGCCAAGGCATTCTCTGAGTCTGACCTCTATCATGCAGAGAGCTTCACCAACATCTCCTCGCACCACAAGCTCGTTAAGTACAGATCTGAGGGGAAGGCGAGGAAAGGTGAGGACTTTAACCCGAGCATGAGTCCTTTTGATCTAGAGCTGGTGATGATATCTAGTGGCAGGTGGTCGCATGGCTCGATAGCCTTTGGGGATGGACTGATACGTTGTCCTAGCACTCTCCTGGAGCTCCGATCCTGAGATCCGATCCTGAGATAAGGCCTCGTCTAGGGCCAATGGAGCTCGCAATCGAGGCTAGGGCCCAGGAGCTTCTAGCAGAGGCAAACAGGCAGCCGGCGGAGAGGGAGAGGGACATGGAGGAGAGGACGACTAGGATGTTGGACGAGGAGAGGAACCGGAATGACGCGTCTCACCGGGCCCTATACGAGCTCCTCGTGGTAAGTTTCTCCTGCATATTAGCCAAATCATGCGCGTAA
Organism: Triticum urartu; assembly: GCF_003073215.2. Classification (NCBI taxonomy): domain Eukaryota; kingdom Viridiplantae; phylum Streptophyta; class Magnoliopsida; order Poales; family Poaceae; genus Triticum; species Triticum urartu. The sequence goes on from NC_053026.1 coordinate 488,896,112, forward strand.
TGTTCACTTCATTACTAACTAATATGACTGACTTGTGAAAACCAAATGTGCAGTCCTTGTGCCAGATCAACGGTCAGACCCCTCCGCGGATGCCCAGATTGCTCCGGTGACCATGGTGAGTTTCATTTGATTGGTCATTACTTACTAGTATTCACATTTGAGTTGCATCATGCTATGACATTGCAAATGATCTTTGTTGCAACATGCCTCCCAACAAGCATCGACCAATCCTTCTCCGTCTGCCACTAGCACGACCGGTCCTTCACCTCCGTGGTGATGGTAAGTTTTCCCAAGGTTTTGCTTAACCAATGCATACTTAGCTTAAGAAATGTCCTATTTAGCTCCAAAATGACCTATACTTAGCTTATTTCCTCGAAAATGACATAATAACCTTACTTAGCTCCAAAATGACCTATTTTACCTAGGATAAGCTATAAAATGACATGTACTTAGCATTTCTTCCTCCAAAATGACTTAATATGCTTAGTTAGCTAAAAATGGCATAACTACCTAGGATAGCTCAATAATGACCTATACTTAGCTTAGCAAGTTCATTTATGACATAATTAACTTACTTAGGAAAAAAAATGGCATAATAACCTAGATTTAGCTCCAAACTATCATATACTTCGCTTATTTTCCTCGAAAATGACATAATAACCTTACTTAGCTCCAAAATGATCGATTTTAACTAGGATAACTATAAAATGACCTACAATTACCATTTTTCCTGGAAAATGACTTAATATGCATAGTTAGCTCAAAAATGGCGTAACTACCTAGGTTAGCTCAATAATGACGTATAATTAGCTCATTTAGTTCGTTTATGACATACTTAGCATACTCAAGTCAAAAAAAAAGCATATTGGTTACCTCCAAAATGACATGTACTTGTCCAAAATGATCTATTTGCCTAGGTTAGCTCTAAAATGACCTACACTTAGCATTTTTCCTCCAAAATGACTTAATATGCTTAGTAAGCTCAAAATGGCATAATTACCTAGGTTACCTTAGTTAGAAGAAGAAGATAAACAAGAGGAGAAAATGAAAGAGAAGAAAAATTATTCTTCTTCTTCATCTTCTTCTTATTTTTCTTCTTCTTCTTCTTGTCTTCTTCTTGTAGTCTTCTTTTTCTAACTTTCTTCTTTCCCAATTTCCATATTTGCTTTAAATCATGAAAGCTTGCGTTGATGGAGTCTACTCTTCGCCTTGTCCTTCCTTTTTGGTTTGATTTTGTAGGATGAACAATGTGAAACTTGCTACCTATATATGTATGTATGGATGAAACCATTGTATGTTTGTTGTTGGATATTTTGGCTTAATTGTTGGATATGTTGGCTATATATATGTTGGATATGGACTTTTGATTTGGTATGTATATGTGTTGGATGATCATATCCATATGGCAGGGATATGTATGCTTGTTGAAAGTATTTTAAAATGAATATATATATATCTGTGAAATTTATTGAATTTAAGAAAAAACATAATTAGCAGGGCAATACATGTACTTTGTCGTCTGCCAGCTGGCGGTAAAGAGGTTTGCCATCCGTTGGGAGACGGCAAAGCTGCCACGTGGCAGCTACCTATGCAACCTGGGGGCATTGGGCTGGCCTATTTGGACACTTTATCGTCTGCTAGCAGAAGACATAGCAAGCCACATTGTAGCTACCTGGGGGGCACCTGGGCTGGCCTATTTGGACACTTTGCCATCTGCTGGCAAACACCAAAGACCTTTGAACCTTTGCTGTCTGCCAGCAGATGGCAAAGCATGCCATTGACCCCCTAACGGACCTCACCCTACCCCTCTAACGTCCATGTCCTTTGCTGTCTGCTTGCCCCTGGATGGCTGGTGGCAAACTTCTTTGTTATCCGCTTTATTAAAGCAAACATCAACGCTGCCCTTTGTCGTAGTTCGTTTAGCCGGACATGGGGCCATCTGCTGGCTGATGACAAAGGCCTATGCCATCTGCCAGGCATGCCTTTGCTGTCAGTTGTGGCAGATGGCAAAGTGCCTGAATCCTGTAGTGACACATCTTGTTAAATTGAACTGTTTCTGTTCTCTTGGCTCAACGCAAACAGTTCATCCAAGTAAACCGTATGCCATATATAGCACACACATTGAATTGGCTGACCGTTTCTTTTGTGTTGCCTCATCATAAACAGTTCATCCAAGTGAAATGTATGTTGTATATCACACACACCTTCATCTAGCTGCCTGTTTCTGTTCTTCTGCCTCATCGCAAACAGTTCATTGAACAGAACCGTATGCCCCTCATTGCACACGCAACTAAAATTTGAACCGTGTTTGATGCATCCGTGATCACAAACGTTTTGCGTCTTTTTTACGGTTTTTTACATCACCGTTTGTGATTATTGCATCACACACAGTTTCGTCGAAGGGTCTCTGATCATAGTCTTGCATTAGCAGCATCCTGCAGTGGTGCTTGTTGTAAGCTAGTATTTTTGGATGAGGAAATAGTATCCATTTCTCTAAAGCGTCTTTGAAAACCTAAATCATTCAATACTGGTTATGATAACCATAATGAAAACCCAGCCATGTTTGGCTATTAAATATTTGAATAATGTAACCCGGTTTGAAAACTGGCTCCTGCAACATAAACCAGTATATCCATGCATATATGATGCCTGCTATGATGTATGATGCAATGTATGATGATGTATGTGTATGATAATAGAGTATAAAAGACCAGCTTTTGAGGCCCGACTCTTGTTTCAATGAAGCTTGTCATGATAGCCTTGGTTTATCCTTACTTATTGTAAGTCGACTCTCACATGACTTGAGCCGCCGTTTTAACCTTGACTATTCAGGGTCATAAAGATTGACTGCCAAGAGTATGGCGGGTCTAATTTTCGGAGTAGCATCAAACAAACATGTAGTTTTGTCCTTGCTTTCTGTAAGTCGTCTCTCCTATGACTTAAGCCATCATTTTAACCTTGACTAGTTCAGGGTCATAAAGATTGACTGTCAAGAGTACGATGGGTCACCTTTTAGGAGTAGCATCTAGCAGAGAGGTAGGTTTAACCCAAATTGTGGCATTTATTTGCTGGGTCAAGAGCATGAGATAGCTAAACTCAATGAGTTGGAAGCACTCAAGCGACCTTATGATCAATTAATAAAAGACTCATTCTTAATATATGAGATGAAACAACAGAAGACCCGAGTTTCGGGGATGCCGGCTTATTGTGTTGATCATAATATGATAAGCCAATAAGGCAGGATACCCATGTTTGAACCACACTATCCGTGTCAAGACCGGCGGATCTCCAGTAGGGGTCCCGAACTGTGCGTCTAGGCCGGATGGTAACAAGAGGTAGGGGACACAATGTTTTACCCAGGTTCGGGCCCTCTTGATGGAGGTAAAACCCTATGTCCTGCTTGATTGATATTGATGATATGGGTAGTACAAGAGTAGATCTACCACGAGATTAGAGAGGCTAAACCCTAGAAGCTAGCCTACGGTATGATTGTATGTTGTGGTTGTTGTCCTACAGACTAAAACCCTTCGGTTTATATAGACACCGGAGAGGGTTAGGGTTACACAAGGTCGGTTACAAAGGAGGAGATATACATATCCGTATCGCCTAGCTTGCCTTCCACTCCAAGTAGAGTCCCATCCGGACACGAGACGAAGTCTTCAATCTTGTATCTTCATAGCCTAACAGTCCGACCAAAGGATATAGTCTGGCTGTCCGGAGACCCCCTAATCCAGGACTCCCTCAGTAGCCCCCGAACCAGGCTTCAATGACGATGAATCCGGCGTGCAGTATTGTCTTCGGCATTGCAGGGCGGGTTCCTATCCAAATTCCGTGTACCTGTCGAAATAGTGTTCGGCCTCTTGTGAATGTTGCACTCCTTGGCTTCCATGCCCAATAATGGCCACTTTCCACATGTCGAGTGAATGTGAAGAGCCAGGGTGTTTTTACATTTACCCCCTAGTTGTGTGAATGAGCTGCCTATGAAAAAGACGAGGATTCAGATCCAAATCACACCATCCTCCCTTGGCGAGCCTTCGTCGGAGCACATTCGACAGAGATCCATTCTATCATGGCCGGTCGACGTAGCTCCTCCTCTCGCTCCCCTAGCCCCAAGCCTGGAGATTGGGAGAGATGCTCCGTCCCACACAGCAAATTAGTGATGCTTCAGACCAAGGGATTTATTCTCCCAGCGTACATTGTCCCGGTTCGAGCCGGGATTGCCACCTATAATGGCGGAGAGCAAGCAGAGAGCCTTCCCAATCCCTCCAAGGGAGAGCGGGTATGCCTTGTCCCTTATTTGGTAAGAGGGCTCGGATTTCCAATTCATCCGTTTCTCCGGGGGCCCCTAGAGTTCTATGGCCTCCAGTTGCACAACCTTACGCCTGCCTCCATGCTACATATCACAGGATTCGTAGCCCTTTGCGAGTTGTTTTTGGGCTGTGAGGCTCATTTCGCTCTTTGGAAGAAGTTGTTCTGCCTTGTGCCCTGTTCTCAGAACGGGTCAATATATCAAGTGGGAGGAGCCGAAGTGTTGCGTATTGTCGGGACTGGATACCTGTCTAGAACCCCAAAGAAGACGTCCGAAGACTGGCCTTCAGAATGGTTTTATATAGAAGACGTCCCCCTCCTGGATCCTATTAGAATCGGCCTTCCTGAGTTTGACAACGCCCCTTTGAAGAAGCACCGGAGCTGGCGTCCATGGAGCTCCCTGGAGGAAGATGACAGGGATGTTCTTTACCTGATGAGCTAGATAAGTTTTTTAGCTCGATCAGGATTGACCATGATCGAGGTCATGGCCATATGTATTATGCAGGGGGTGCAGCCACTTCAATATAGAGGCCACCCCATGTGGGATTTCAACAGGGAGGATGACGCCACCCGCCACGGCCGCAAAGGGCCGGGATCGGTTGCTGATCTAATAAAGATCTTATCCACTTTGTACAAGGGAGAAGAGGAGGAATTCCTTCGTGTCAACCTGCAGGGAGGATTTTCTATGTACAATCCTCCGAGCTGGGTAAGCGGAGACTTTTTCCCGCCCATCCGTTTTGTATTCCCGTAGTTAAGTATTCAGTCTAGCGATTTCATCGCAGGAGCTGCGCCAGGCTGTAAAGGAGATAAACAGCCCCCCTCCACAACCCGAAGACCCTGGACGGTCCCTTGACCCGGCCTCCTAGGAGGATCCGGACATATCTGTGGAGCTGATCGATGGGGTATTTTACCAATCAAGTAATGACAACACTTTGGTGGCCATTACGGCCGATTACCCTAGGCTACTTCCAGCCTCACAGGTGACTGAGACCGAAGTCCCAGCACTTCGAAAAGGGATCCGTCCTTGTGTGTTTTTGATTGCCGTATAATAGCCGTGTTTTGCAGGGGAGGTCCTCGAGGCGGAAGGCCGAGCCTGCGGCGGCAAGCCAACAAGGGGCCGCAAGGCCAGGCAGGCTGAAAAGATCCGCAGTCCGGATTGAGACACTAGCGCAGCGGTATGGCGCGCCGTCTTTATTACAAGAAATTATTCTCAGAGGCATATTAACGCCCATGCCTTCTTTTCAGGAAAAAGAGCGCTCGCCGGACTCTACCCGTAGAGGCTACTAATCGCGGCTCCACCGGCTAGGCTCCAAGGCCGGATTCGGAGGCGGGAACAAGGCGTGCGCAGGGCGCTCCTCCGACAGAGGATGCGGATAAACTGTCCGCCACCAATTCCGAGGTGGAAAGTGCCATGAACCACAGGCGTCGCCGGACTGTTCTTTCTGACGCTTGTTTCTCCCAAGAGGCACTGGATGCCTTCAACTCAGGATATGCGTACCTCCGTGCCGCTCAAAATGTTCTAGCTAGAACCACGGAGCAGTATGTAAAAGACATACGGGTGAGAAAATTTGGTGATTATATATATCAGTAGCCCCTGAGACTTGAAACAGTTAGAATAACTGATTTAAGGATCATTTGTTATGCAGGTTCTTACCGAAAAGAATACTCAACTGTCCCAGGAGCTGGAAGAGTGCAGAGCCCAACTTTAGGCCGCACTGGCCGCGGCGGGGGAGCCCAAAGAGACCCCCTCTGGTAATATATCCTTCGAATGATAAGTGTCATATAGGATACGGCGTATATGCAGATCTGACGATAAAATTGCTGATGACGCTGGAGTAAATCCGGATAAGCAACAGCTCCTACGCTAGCTGAAGGCCGGTGAGAGCGTGCTTACGAGGGTGAGGCAGGAGAAGAATGATCTCCTAGATGCCAACACCAAGCTGGGCGTGGAACTAAAAGATGATCGTGCCCAACTATCGGACTCTGTTAAGGAGAATCGGCGGCTTCGACGCAGCATATTTAGTAAGTGCTTGAACGAACTTTGAAAAAGAGTTCGGCGAGGAAGCTGGCTGATAGAGTTATGTCTGTAGGTATGCTAACAGGTTGTCCCGCCGAGGAAATGCCCGGTTCAACGAGTGACCTTCTTCCTGAGCTCTCACAGCTGCACGAACGAGTTCGGCAGGTGATGCAAGGCGTCGCCCAGGCCTTGTGGCCATCCGTCTCCATACCCGAAGGCCTTGGAGAGCTTGCAGAAAAGCTGAAGGGAGCGCGGCGGCGCTTCCGATTATGGAAGATATCGGCCTACCGTCAGGGCGCTAGGGAAGCCTGGGAAATGGTGAAGACACGGTACACGAAGGCTGACCCGAACCACATGGCCGAAGTCGGACCTGTGGGGCCCAATGGGAAGGAGATCCCTGTGAGCTTAGTGTACGGCCAAGTAGAATTGGACGCAAAGTATTCCCAACAGGACTGTAGACTAGACAGCCTATTGGATGGTATTGAAGAGGAATTCAACCAGTCAAATTGACTATGTAATTTAAAGTGACATGTATAATGCCTTCTAGCCGGATTGTAGATCGTTTGTCGTGGCGGACCTTTTCACTTCAACCTCGTGACCCGACGGTCCGGAGTGTATCCAAATACCCTCTCGGTTATGTAAGAACCGAGGCATGCGTGGAGACCAGGCGTAGGGGTCATTAGTGCTTTATCAGACAAGTGCCCAACTAGTTATGTTATATTACATGGGTAGTAAGAAACATCTTCCAGGGAGAATAGTTCCGTTAAGGGTTCCTTTCCCTGGGAAGCATGCCCTAAAGTGCATGTCTGGACTGCGATAAGAAGCGCAAAACAAGCATCTAGGGGCAGATATGGATAATAAATAAAAGTCATCTTTTGTTCACCGACCGAATATTCCCTTAAGAACGCTAGCTTTCGGCTTCACCCAGTCTGAGGTACACATCCGGCTGACCCGGTGGTAACAATCGCAGAGGTGCTCCCCTTATGCCCTAGCCGAATTAACGGGAACGTAGGGCATAAATACAAGAGCCAGGCAACCCAGCTTGGCCAAAACTTAAGTCATATCGATGCATATAATGGTGAAAAAAGGTACATGCGGAAGTATAACACATGTGTTGGGCGTGAGGCCCAGGTAAATAATTTAAGCTTCTGTGAAAGAAGCCCCCAGGTATGGAGAGTGCGGCTAGCGCATCTGTAATGTACAAGTGAGGCACAAGGTGACCATTGAAGGCCTAGAGAAGTAATAAGAAAAAGAAAGAAAGGGAAACAAGACAGATGATGCATATGCAGAAAATGGACAAAGGGAGGGGACTAACATAGAGTCCGGTGCTAGGCGTAGAATCGTCGAAGCTTGGCTGCGTTCCATGGGTTCGGCTCGAGTCGACTAGTCGATGCATCCCGTAGTCGGTACGCTCCACCGGCCAGAACTTGGTCAATAATGAAGGGACCTTCCCATTTGGGCTCGAGCTTGTTGTTTTTCTTATCCGGCAGTCGTAGAACTAGTTCGCCAATGTTATAAGTTTTGGCCCGTACTTCTCTGCTTTGGTATCTGCGAGCCTGTTGCTGGTAAAATGCGGAACGGGTTTTGGCTACGTCGCGCTCTTCCTCCAAGATGTATAGACTGTCCTGCCAATCGAGCTCGGCTTCTCTTTCTTCGTACATGCGCACTTGAGGTGAGTCATGAATTATGTCACAGGGCAAGACTACCTCTGCACCGTACACCATAAAAACGGTGTATATCCGGTACTACGATTCGGCGTGATCCGCAGCCCCCAGAGTACGGAGTCGAGCTCCTCTACCCAGTGCGTGTCAGACTCCGTTAAGGAACGCACTAATCTAAAGCATAATCGAGGTTGATGCCCATTTTGCTGCACTAGAGTTTTACCTCGTCGGCCGTGAAGTTCGTGCCATTATCAGTGATGATGCTGTGGGGGACACTGTAACGGTGTACAACCCCGGATATGAAATCTATCACCGGTCCGGATTCGGCTGTTTTAACCGGTTTAGCCTCTATCCATTTGGTGAATTTATCCACCATGAACAATAAGTATTTTTTCTTGTGGGTTTCCCCTTTAAGGGGTCCAACCATGTCAAGCCCCCAGACCGCGAAGGGCCATGTAATGGGGATTGTTTGGAGGGCAGTGGGTGGCATGTGGCTTTGATTTGCAAAGAGCTGGCAACTAGCGCAACGTTGGACCAAGTCATGTGCATCTGCCCGGGCCGTTGGCCAATAGAATCTTGTACGGAAGGCCTTGCTTACAAGAGCCCGGGCTGCGGCATGATGACCGCTGAGTCCGGCGTGAATTTCTGCCAAAAGGTTCCGCCCTTCCTCTTCGGAGATGCACCTTTGAAGGACTCCGGTAGTGCTTTTCTTGTACAATTCTCCCTCATGGACCCTGTAGGCCTTGGATCGCCATACTATGCAGCGTGCCTCATTTTGGTCTTCCGGAAGTTCCTGTCTAGTTAGGTAGGCCAGGAATGGTTCTGTCCATGGGGCAATAATGACCATTATTTCGTGGGCTGAATGTGTTATTTCGGTGGCGGAGCCTCCGATTGTGTCAGAGAGTTCGGTATCAGGTATTTTGGCCGGGTCCGGACTGTTGTTACCGGTGTCCCCTTCCCATGCCACGGATGGCTTGAAGAGCCTTTCCAGAAATATGTTGGGAGGGACCGCGTCACGTTTTGCGCCGAAGCGGGCGAGGATATCCGCCGCCTGATTGTTTTCCCGAGCCACATGGTGAAATTCGAGCCCCTCGAACCGAGCTGACATTTTTAGGACGACATTGCGATAAGCTACCATTTTCGGATCCTTGGCATCAAAGTCTCCATTTATTTGGGATATCGCAAGGTTCGAATCCCCGCGCACCTCTAGGCATTGAATGCCCATGGATACTGCCATCCGGAGACCATGTAGAAGGGCCTCATATTCGGCTGCATTGTTGGAGTCCGTATACATTATCTGTAGTACGTATTGAACCATATATCCTGTTGGGGACGTTAAAACGACGCCAGCCCCCAAACCAGCCAACATTTTGGGAGCCATCGAAGTGCATGATCCAGTTTGAATATGTGCCATACTCATTAGGGAGTTCGGCTTCCGTCCACTCGGCGACGAAGTCAGCCAAAACTTGCGACTTAATAGCTCTCCGTGGCTTGTAAGTTATGTCGAACGGGAGGAGCTCAATGGCCCATTTGGCAATCCGGCCCATCGCGTTGCGGTTGTTTATAATATCGTTAAGTGGTACTTTCGAGGCTACCGTTATCGAACACTCTTGAAAGTAGTGTCGCAGCTTCCGGGATGCCATAAATACCGCGTACGCTATCTTTTGATAATGCGGGTACCGTGATTTGCATGGAGTTAGGACAGTGGACACATAGTAAACCGGCTTTCGAAAGGGGAATTTGTGTCCGTCCACTTCTCGCTCGACGACGAGCACTGCGCTTACTACTTGATGAGTTGCCGCAATGTATAATAGCATTGGTTCGCCAATGTTTGGCGCAGCCAGGACTGGGTTTGTTGCCAATATGGCTTTTATTTCGTTGAATCCGGCCGTGGCGGCATCCGTGCACTCGAAGTGTTCGGTGCGCCGGAGGAGGCGATAAAGGGGTAATGCCTTTTCTCCCAAGCGGGAGATAAAGCGGCTTAGAGCCGCCATGCATCCGGTCAATTTTTGTATTTGTTTGAGGTCTGTTGTGGGAGCCAACTATGACAATGCTCGGATTTTGGCCGGATTAGCTTCAATACCTCTACTGGAGACAATGAATCCCAGGAGTTTTCCGGCTGATACGCCGAAAACGCATTTTTCTGGATTGAGCTTGATGTCATATGTTCGGAGGTTATCGATTGTGAGCCTCAAGTCATCTATTAGAGACTCGACATGCTTGACTTTGACAACCACATCATCTACGTATGCCTCCATTGTTTTGCCGATCTAGTTTGCCAAACATGTCTGAATCATGCGTTGATATGTTGCGCCAGCGTTTTTGAGCCCGAAGGGCATTGTGTTGAAGCAGAATGGGCCGTATGGTGTGATGAATGCCGTTGTGGCTTGGTCTAGCTCTGCCATTTTAATTTGATGGTAGTCGGAGTATGCGTCGAGGAAACACAATGAATCGTGTCCTACGGTAGCGTCGATGATTTGATCGATGCAGGGGAGGGGGAAGGGATCCTTTGGGAAGGCCTTGTTAAGGTCCTTAAAATCGATGCACAAGCGCCAGGATTTGTCCTTCTTTGGTACCATCACCAGGTTTGCTAGCCAGTCACTACTAGGGAAAACCTTATACACAGAATGTTACCAGTAGCGTTGTACAAAATCAAACGCTACTGCTAATTAGTAGCAGCGCGCGTAACATAGCTATAGCGCGTTTCCGGAAACTCGCTACCGTTACGTTTCACTTAAACAGCGGTCCCCCCCCCCGCCCCCCGGCCACCACTTCTTCCCCAAATCCCTCGCCCTCGCCGCTGTTTCCCCAATTCGCCGTCGCCCACTTCACCGCCGTCTCCTACCGGCGTGGACGCCCGCAACCTCACTGTCTCCCCCCGAGGCCGCCGTCATCCTCACCGCCACCGCCTGAGGCCGCCCTCAGCCTCACCACCGCCGCCCGAGGCCGCCCTCGACATCACCGTCGGCGCCCTCCACCTCACCACCGCCTGAGCCCGCCCAGGACCGCCATTGCCCGTGCCCGAGCCCGCCCTCTCTCCCCTCTCTGTAAGTCCCCCACCCCTCCCCCCCCCCACTCATCTCTCTTTGCATTTTAGAGAAAAATTTAGTAGAGCAAACTTAGTAGAGCAAAAGTTAGTTAGGGCAGTAGGGCTTAATTAGTGTAGATGCTGCTTGTATAGTATATAGTGATACTAGTAGATGTTAATTAGGTTAGGGCAATAGTGGTACTAGTAGATGTTAATTAAATGTTTTTCAGTTAGGGCACTAGAGTTTTGCTAGGTTAATTAGGTTAGTAGTGCTGCTAGTAGTAGTGGTACAGTAGGTTAATTAGGTGATGTTAAATGAATAACCTAAATGAATGAAATTAGTAGTTAACTGAAATTTTTTTCCTTTCATCATTATAGAGCACTAAAGTTAACTGAATTTTGTTCTATTAGTAGTTAAATGAATTTTCTTCTACACTTTGTTTTTGAATTAGCTTGCGAAATTTGGACATGTGGTTGCTCGTGTATATTTGGACACTGTTTCTAGGGAATGATGCTTAGTGTCCTATGTTTTGCCGGAATGTTGATTCATTTCTTTTCCGGCAAATTTCAGGTTCTCGATTTGTCCACTTTTTAGCAAAGGTCATGCCGAAATTTTCCGTGAATTTCCGCATGACTTGTGCTACAAACTAGGACATATCGAGTGCCCGTGATTTGCTGCACCAGGAAGGAGTCAACATTCCTGCAAAACAATAGGCCTTTTTTATGTCATTATTCATTTTATTAGGTCTAGAATTAATTGACTAGATTTAATCATAGGAAAGCCCGGGTGTAGTGGAAAATGAGCAAGGGTCTTCGCATTTGACTCGACGGGTGCGAAGGGTAAGGAAGCTAGCCGAGCCTAGGAGGATTCGCTTACGTAGATGGAACATAGGGTCTCTGACAGGGAAGCTTCGGGGGCTAGTTGATGCAGCGGTGAGGAGAGGTGTTGATATCCTTTGCGTCCAAGAAACCAAATGGAGAGGACAGAAGGTGAAGGAGGTAGAGGATACCGGCTTCAAGCTGTGGTACACGGGGACGGCTGCAAATAGAAATGGCGTAGGCATCTTGATCAACAAGAGCCTCAAGTATGGAGTGGTAGACGTCAAGAGACGTGGGGACCGGATTATCTTGGTCAAGCTGGTAGTTGAGGACTTGGTTCTCAATGTTATCAGCGCGTATGCCCCGCAAGTAGGCCACAATGAGAACACCAAGAGGGAGTTCTGGGAAGGCCTGGAAGACATGGTTAGGAGTGTACCGATTGGTGAGAAGCTCTTCATAGGAGGGGACCTCAATGGCCACGTGGGTACATCTAACACAGGTTTTGAAGGGGCGCATGGGGGCTTTGGCCATGGCATCAGGAATCAAGAAGGAGAAGATGTCTTAAGCTTTGCTCTAGCCTACAACATGATTGTAGCTAACACCCTCTTTAGAAAGAGAGAATCACATCTGGTGACTTTTAGTAGTGGCCAACACTCTAGCCAGATTGATTTCATCCTCTCGAGAAGAGAAGATAGGCCTGCGTGCCTAGACTGTAAGGTGATACCTGGAGAGAGTGTTGTACCCCAGCATAAGCTGGTGGTTGCTGACTTCCGCTTTCAGATTCGTGTCCAACGGGATAAGCGTGCCAAAGTCGCTAGAACGAAGTGGTGGAAGCTCAAAGGGGAGGTAGCTCAGGTGTTCAAGGAAAGGGTCATTAAGGAGGGCCCTTGGGAGGAAGGAGGGGATGCTGACAATGTGTGGATGAAGATGGCGACTTGCATTCGTAAGGTGGCCTCAGAGGAGTTTGGAGTGTCCACGGGAAGGAGTAGCGAAGATAAGGATACCTGGTGGTGGAATGATGACGTCCAGAAGGCAATTAAAGAGAAGAAAGATTGCTTCAGACGCCTATACCTGGATAGGAGTGCAGACAACATAGAGAAGTACAAGATGGCGAAGAAGGCCGCAAAGCGAGCTGTTGGTGAAGCAAGGGGTCGGGCATATGAGGACCTCTACCAACGGTTAGGCACGAAGGAAGGTGAAAGTGACATCTGTAAGATGGCCAAGATCCGAGAGAGGAAGACGAGGGACATTGGCCAAGTCAAATGCATCAAGGACGGAGCAAGCCAACTCTTGGTGAAGGACGAGGAGATTAAGCATAGATGGTGGGAGTACTTCGACAAGTTGTTCAATGGGGATAATGAGAGTTCTACCATTGAACTAGACGACTCCTTTGATGAGACCAGCATGCATTTTGTGCGGCGAATCCAGGAGTCTGAGGTGAAGGAGGCTTTAAAAAGCATGAAAGGAGGCAAGGCGATGGGCCCTGATTGTATCCCCATTAAGGTGTGGAAAGGTCTCGGGGACATAGCAATAGTATGGCTAACCAAGCTTTTCAACCTCATTTTTCAGGCAAACAAGATGCCAGAAGAATGGAGACGGAGTATATTAGTACCAATCTTCAAGAACAAGGGGGATGTTCAGAGTTGTACTAATTACCATGGAATTAAGCTGATGAGCCATACAATGAAGCTATGGGAGAGAGTCATTGAGCACCGCTTAAGAAGAATGACAACCGTGACCAAAAATCAGTTTGGTTTCATGCCTGGGAGGTCGACCATGGAAGCCATTTTCTTGGTACGACAACTTATGGAGAGATATAGGGAGCAAAAGAAGGACTTGCATATGGTGTTCATTGACTTGGAGAAGGCCTATGATAAGATACCGCGGAATGTCATGTGGTGCACCTTGGAGAAACACAAAGTCCCAGCAAAGTACATTACCCTCATCAAGGACATGTACGATAATGTTGTGACAAGTGTTCGAACAAGTGATGTCGACACCGATGACTTCCCGATTAAGATAGGACTGCATCGGGGGTCAGCTTTGAGCCCTTATCTTTTTGCATTTGTGATGGATGAGGTCACAAGGGATATACAAGGAGATATCCCATGGTGTATGCTCTTTGCGGATGATGTGGCGCTAGTTGACGATAGTCGGACGGGGGTAAATAGGAAGTTAGAGTTGTGTAGACAAACCTTGGAATCGAAAGGGTTTAGGCTTAGTAGACCTAAAACCGAGTACATGATGTGTGGTTTCAGTACTACTAGGTGTGAGGAGGAGGAGGTTAGCCTTGATGGCCAGGTGGTACCTCGGAAGGACACCTTTTGGTATTTGGGGTCAATGTTGCAGGAGGATGGGGGTATTGATGAAGATGTGAACCATCGAATCAAAGCCGGATGGATGAAGTGGCGCCAAGCTTCTGGCATTCTCTGTGACAAGAGAGTGCCACAAAAGCTAAAAGGCAAATTCTACAGGACGGCGGTTCGACCCGCAATGTTGTATGGCGCGGAGTGTTGGCCAACTAAAAGGCGACATGTTCAACAGTTAGGTGTGGCAGAGATGCGTATGTTGAGATGGATGTGTGGCCACACGAGGAAGGATCGAGTCCGGAATGATGATATACGAGATAGAGTTGGGGTAGCACCAATTGAGGAGAAGCTTGTCCAACATCGTCTGAGATGGTTTGGGCATATTCAGCGCAGGCCTCCAGAAGCTCCAGTGCATAGCGGACGGCTAAAGCGTGCGGAGAATGTCAAGAGAGGGCGGGGTAGACCGAATTTGACATGGGAGGAGTCCGTTAAGAGAGACCTGAAGGATTGGAGTATCACCAAAGAGCTAGCTATGGACAGGGGTGCGTGGAAGCTTGCTATCCATGTGCCAGAGCCATGACTTGGTTGCGAGATCTTATGGGTTTCACCTCTAGCCTACCACAACTTGTTTGGGACTAAAGGCTTTGTTGTTGTTGTTGTATTTAATCATAGGAAACATGGCTAGCAACGATGAAGGACAGGGTTCTGGTGATTGCGACGACGCCTACCGGGCGGCATACGAATTTTTTAGCCTTACCGACGATCAACCGATGTTATTGTTGGGCCCACCGGTGGCATTGGGGACTGAGACCGACACACAGACCGGTGCTGAGACTAAGACCGGCGCTCAGACTCAGACCGGCATCGAGACCGGTGCTGAGACTGAGACCGGCGCTGCCTCGGGGAGCGGAGCCGGTGTAGAAGCGAAAGCAAAGAGGCAACGGGTTCCTAACAAACTCAGGACTACTAGAGTGGTGGTCACGAAGGTGGACGACGGCAATTTTTAGCCAACGGCGCCCGAGGAAGCGCGTCGGTGCTACGGCAATCAAATAGGTTGCATCGTACAGACAACCGCCACCATCAACAATGAGAAACTACAGAAGATAGAAAATATGAGGAGCTCCCTCCAAAAGAAGTTTCACTAGATATTCTTGTTCCCGGGCAGGAATGAGAATGATTATAAAGATCCAGATGAGGACCCGGCAATGAAGAAGATAAACGAACACGCCATGACCAAGTTTAGCGACGCGTTGGCCACCTGGAAAAATCGAGTGAAAGCAAGGATCATCGACAAGAAGGAACCCTACTCCGAGATTGTAAAGGATAATCCGGCAATCACGGAAGAGCAGTTTCAAATATTCAAGGAGGCTTGCGAGGCCGAAGATGCCAAAAAAAGTCTAAGTACATGAAGGGGCTTCAAGAGAGGAACTTTGGGAGCCACCACCTCGGAAGCCGTGGTTACGGCGGAAAGAGGTCCAAATGGGCCAAGGAGGACGCGGAAGCCGCGAGTCTGGGCATTGCAGACCCCTTGGCGGAGTTCACTGTCCAGCAGGAGCGTGACGTCCTCAGGGCCCGGCACTGTTGGGACCCGTTTCTGATCAATTCGACTCCACATGTTAGTCATATTTGTAAAAAATCATTGTGCCTTTTGCAGAGAGAGCAGCACAGGATTGCGGCCGAAAGCGACTCGCTGTCTGAGGCATTGGCGAGGCCCAAGTCGGACACTCCATTCAACCGGGCGTTCAACATATTGAAACGACAACCGGTGGATACTCGACCGTCATATGGACACGTGCACGGTGTTGGAGACGGCGCCACGTGGAAGAAGTACTACCGTGAGACCACGGAGGAGAGAAAGGAAAGATGGAGGTTAAATGAAGAAAACATCGACAAGAGGGTTGAGATTGCGGTTGAGAAGAAATCAACTCAGACAGTCGCAACAGCGTTAGCTGCCGCAAAACAGGTGGCTGTAGATATTTCTACTACCTTGGTTCCGGCCGTTTTCAATTGGACCAGGCAAAATCCAGAAAAAAATGCAGCGGACTTTCCCCTTGCTGACTTCTTGGCGGGGAGCAGCTCGACTAGCGTTGCACCAGCACCTGCACCTGCACCTGCTCCCGCACCGGCTCCCGCACCGGACGTGGTAGGCGGTGCTTCGTCTTTGGCTGAGCTCGACGCCCTCACGGTATCTGTCACACCAGCCCCCTTCAATATAAATGTATAATCTCCCATTTTCGTTGCCTTTCGGATGTCTCACGTCGCAGACTTTTCTTTGCAGGCCGACGAAACCCCGTGCACCATATTGTACACCATCGGCGACCAGAAGGTGGACGTGGGGAAGGTGACGATAATGGAGCCGAAGGAACCATTGTTCCACAGTCGGCCGATCCCCCCGAACGTCTTCAAGGTTTCCGTGGCCAGTGTCAAACCGGCCCACGAGAATTTGCCTCCTCCAGTAATACTGGGGGATGACGACGAGACACCACGGCGGCTTGGTGATTGTTGCAATGCTGGGTCGGTCCTGTTGTGGCCACAGAGTCTGCTTTGTCTGGAGGCGGCCGGGAGCACACCCACGAGCACGCAGCCTCAGCAAGGTATGAACATCAACACCCCACCTACCCAATTAGCGTCGGGTGTCGGGTTGGGTGATAGCGGACGGGGTAAGGAGGAGGCTCCATTAGTCGCTGATGACGTCGCCATGGATGAGGATGAGGACGATGATGGCGCTGCTAAACAGTATGTCTATACTGGCGCCTCCTGAGGGTTTGAGCGTCATGAGTCGGTGCCTGAATTGCCGTCTCAACATATTATGGACAACCTTCCGGTAGTAAAGAAGTTTAGGAAGAGAGCGAGGAAAGGCAAAAAAGTTGTTTCTATGATCCAGCCGCCTCAGCAGCCTCGGCTTCAGGACCGTATAGATATCCCCGATGCGGATAAATGGCATATCCTCGGTCAACCAATCCTACCTGCAACAGCGCTGCGGGCCAGATTCGGCGATCTAAAGAGACTTCATGACGATGTGCTGCGGGTAGAGAAAGACCTCATCGCCTCGAAAGATCCAGGATACCCGCTCTACGTGGTTAATGTTCCGCGGCAAATGTTGTACATCAACAGCTTCCCCGCGGATAAGTTATTCCTCCGATTCGATTACATATTCGACATGTTTCACGTGAAGAAGCTGGATTTTACGTTTGTCTGCCTTTATGCCTTGCACATGAACTACATAATCGGGGTTGAGCAGATATCTCATATCTGTGTCGCTGACCCGTACTACATGCACGAGGGCTTCTTGGGAGTCTGCGCAAATCACTGTGAATATGCGAGGGATTACATCGTCAGTTTCATGCTCGCCAATAAGGACAAGGGGGCGATTCTCGTCCCTTATCATCCCGTGTAAGTCATCCGCGCTGCTATCATTCGTCCTTCGATTTCAATCATTCATTTGCACGGTGGAGGCTAATTAATTTGAGGACTTATTTTGCGCAGCGACGGGCGCACCATCCTCATCATCCTCTACCCCCGATTCTCCCACGCTCTTTACTTGGACTCGTCGAAGAACATTCACAAAAAGGATTACACCCACATCAAGGATGTTCTCGACAGTGCTATGTATTACTACCAATCAATGGGTGGAGAGGTCAGGGACAAGAAGATAAGGGGCGGCAGGGTCGCCTTCGGCCATAAGACCGACTTCTGCTGCATCCAGCAACCGATCGATTCTCTTAATGATGGATTCTATGTCCTACACCACATGCTGGAGTACAGACGGGATCACCAGAACCTTCGCATGGCACCTTCTTCCGGCGATGCCCATATTCTGAAATGGGCAAAGGACATAGGAGATATTGAGGATCATCGACTTCGAGCTGAGTTCTATAACATCCAACGCGAACTTGCCCAAATCATCATGAAGGAGGTCGTCGGAAAAACATGGATGTTCTACGGAGAAGGACAAATGTCACGGGAAGACGTCCGAACATGGATAGCCTCTCAGTGTCTCGACCTGAAGCCTTTCACTAGGCTCGGGGACTATCTCCCTGACTTGGATGGATGGAACGACATGTTCGAGTGATTGTCGATATATGACAATGTGTCCATTTAGTCCATACTTTATTTATGACAAAACTTTGAGTTATGCACGGTGAAACTTTATTTGTGATGTAATTAAACTGTCCTCCTCCTCGACTAGCGAAAATCACTCTAGTTAGGGCATTTTGGGGTACAATGAACTTTGTTATTTAGGCTTATGATATGTTGTTTATATTTTTGCCAAGTATGTCTCTTTCTGTTGCTCAACTATATATGTTGCATATCATCGACTCATGTGATGATGCAGGTGCATAGATCATAGATGGCAAAGAAGTGCTACGCCAGGAGAATATATACGACAAGTGGCCGGAGTGTCAGGCCGCCCAGGTGTACCGGTTTCCGGTTTCCGAGCGACAGGCAGTAGTTAGTTTAGGTTCATGCTAATGCGAGAGAGGGATATGAACTCATGTTCTCAAAGTGATAGCTCTTCTCGTGTATATCATTGTTTAGATGGATGACGATGTATTTGCAAGTAATTGAGACTTGTATCGCTATTTTTGAGATGATGACGAGAGACCACTTTGTGTTGGATGATGATTATGATGATGACATGATTTGATGAGACTAATTGTATGTATATGCTATGATTACATTTGTATGTGTATGATATGCTAAAGATTATTGTATAAAGCCTATTCAAATACAAAACAAATACAAAACAAATATGAAGGAAAAATCCTAATAAATAAACTAGTAGTAGCGAGGGGGGATATTTAGCAGTAGCGCCTCCTTACCAGTAGCGCGTCCCAGCAAACAACGCTGCAGATAATATCAGTAGCGCCCTTTCCCAAAGAGCGCTACAGCTATTCATGTATAGTAGTAGCGTGGGACAACAGGCGCTACTGCTATACTTTAGCTGTAGCGCCTTATTAGTAGCGCCGGCACCCGCGCTACTGAGAGGCCCAAAACCCTCGCTGCTGCTAGGCTTTTCCCTAGTAGTGAGTCCGGATGTTCTATGTCTCTGATGAATCTGGCCTCCAATAGCTTGGATAGTTCCTCTCCCATGGCTTGTCTCTTAGGTTCGGAGAAACACCGAAGAGCCTGCTTGACTGGATTGAATCCTTTTTGGATATTTAGGCTGTGCTCGGCCAGCCTGCGTGGGATTCCTGGCATGTCTGAAGGGTGCCAGGCGAAAATGTCCCAGTTCTCGCGTAGGAACACCACAAGAAATATGTCAACTAGTGACCTTCTGTCAGTGACCCTAGAAGAATTGGTCATAGATTTATGACCATTTCAGACCAATTGGTCAAAAGCTGTTCAGGGGGCTCCAAACCCTAAACTATAACGACCATTTTGGTCAGAAAGGTCGTAATTTCCTTACACGAAATGGTCATCAAGCAGATAGCACTGGTCTGTTGCCTTATTTCTAGCTGATCATGACCAATATAGATGGTCATAACCTTGTAAATTGTGGTGGGTTGCTATGACTAGGCGCCACCTCATCAGTTTTGCCTATGGGTCATGTCCATGTGGCAGTTTTTGCCCTAGGTTGTGAAACAACCTATATTTCTGTCATTCCCAAAATTCCCAAAAAAATCTCATAAATTCTTTGGGTCATATATTCTTCAAATATGTAAAAAAACCATCCTTGCCTAGTTCAAAAATAATTCAAAAATATTCATTTTCCTATTCTGTTCAGAACAACAGTTTGTGAAGGAAGTACCACTTTGGCATGTCCAAATAGTATCCATATTCTACAGTGCTTTCCTATGCCCAAATAACCATCCTCCACCAAATGCCAGCTCAATCCATTCATTATTTTGAGCCCAGCTTCAACATTCGTATTTATGTCTAGTGTGGTACTTAGCAAAGCAAGTACCACCTAGGCTCCTCCTTTTGAGATGAAAATTTGTGAAGACGGTCTTCTTAGTAACTGATCATCCTCAGCCAAAACACACGCCCATTAGCCATGTACATTTCCCGTACTGCTAATCAAACACTTGGCTGCTAATTCATGTTTGAGCATCGATCGGTCTCCTCGTGAGAATCATGTGTTGTAATTTTCCTCCTAGCACCTACCTGGGGAGTTCCCAACCCACTAGACATGCCTAGGGCGCCCAGAACACATGGCAACGCCACGGTCACGCGGTGACCATGCGGCGGGCATGCGAGTTTAAACGCTCTAGAGTTGGGGCCCTTGGCCACTGCCCAAACCTCGACGTATTGCCACCAAACCATGTATTTCTGATTAAATAGGTACTTATGTAACTAGAAATGATTTTTGGAAAAAATAAATAGCAAACTATGAGGCAGGTACAGTTCAAATTTGACCCGCTTCCAACTGAATCGGCGGAAATTTTTCTTTTTCACGAGAGGTGGATTAAAACTTTTTACACCCAACCATTTTGTCAATTGTACATTAAATATATCCTAGTATTTTAGAAAAATGATTTGGTCCAATTTTGAAACAATTATTTTGGAGGTCCTTCACAAAAAAATCTCCTTTTGGGCACTCGAAAAATGGAAAATGGTTTTTTCATCCAAAGAAAATGAAACTTCCTTAGGCAACATTGTTTGCCATTCCAATATGCACCCTTGTGCACAATATGAGATCATTTGAAGAAACTATGCCATGAATGTGGCCATAAGATTGATCATTTGGCTTGAAATCCATTGATCTCCACACGTGATAGCTCGTTTCCGAGAACACTTTTTTAAAATAATTGCCGTATTACAAGTTTGTTATTTTTCCTGGGAACTTGGCCACATATGATGACACAATGCGAAGGTTTCCCAATTTTTTGATTCTTTTTGAATTTTTTATGCCCGTTTCAAAATGCGGTCAAAACGGCAGGAATGGCCGTTCCTAGCTAGTGGTTGAATCTTGGAATTTTTTTTGTGTTTCTCTTATTAAATAGATGCTTATGTACCTAGAAATGATTTTTGAAAAAATAAAGAGCAAACTATGAGGCAGCTGCAGTTGAAATTTGACCCGCTTCCAACTATATCGGCGGAAATTTGTCTTTTTCACCACTGGTGGATAAAAACTTTTTACACCCAACCATTTGGTCAATTGTGCATTAAATATGTCCTAGTTTTTTATACAAATGATTTGGTCCAATTTTGCAATAATTATTTGGTAGGTCCTTCACAAAAAAACTCATTTTGGGCACTAAAAAAATGGAAAATAGCTCTTTTGTGTAATGAAAGTGAAAATTCCCTTAGGCAACATTGTTTGGAATTCCAAGATGCTCCCTTGTGCACAATATGAGATCATTTGAACAAACTATGCCATGAATGTGGCCAATTTATTGGTAATTTGGCTTGAAAGCCATGCAACTTCATATATGGTATCTTATTTCTAAAAGACTTTTTAAGGTATTTACAGTATTGCCAGTTAGTTATTTTTCCTGGACACTAGGTCACATATAGTGACACAACGCAAAGGCTTTCCATTTTTTTGATTTTTTTGAATTCTTTATGCCAATTTCAAAACACGGTCAAAACCACGGGCATCATCGCTCGTACCTACGGGTGGAATCTTACTAAACTCATAGTATTTCTCTAATGAAATATATACATGTGTACCTAAAAATTATTTTTTGAAAAAATAATTAGCAAATTATGAAGTAGATGTAGTTCGAATTTGACCCGATTCGTCCTAATTTGGTACAAGTTGGTTTAAATGGCTAAAAAAAGCTAGAAAGGTCGAAAATGCATACAAAGTGGTTATCATCCATAAAATGTGGTATAACTTGAGTGAAAAATTTTGTGGTGCAACTTTGCAAAATATTATTGGTAGTTGCTTCATAAACCCCTTTGTTTTTAGCACTTAGAGACTATTTTAAACGATACATGTCTCCAACCAATCAGGACGTCTCTCCCAGATCACCCTCCTATAGGCGATCTGAGCCGTCCACGCCGTCCTGATCCAACGTCTCCTCACCTCTCCAGCTATCCTACCTCCCTCGATCCCATTCCCTCCCGTACACCCTGTCTCCTCCCTCGATCCCCTTACCTCCCAAGAACGCCGCCGGCTCCCCTCGATCCCCTTCCCTCCTGAGAACGACGCCGCCGCCTCTCACACCTCGTCGACCCCCTCCTCCGCTAGCCCCTGCCGTCGCCCCCTCCTACCCCCTCCCCTAGCCCCTGCCACCCTCCCGTACGCCACCCGCTCCTGTCCTGCAGCAGATCTAGGGTTAGTGGTGGCTTTGCCCCACGCTGGCCACGGCACTCCGGCTACCAGGACGGCGACGGCGTCGACGGGATCCGATGGGAGCGTCCTCCTGCGGCCACTAGCGAACCTACCCGCCCTCTAGGGTTCGAGCCACCGCGTCGCCGGCGTGGCTCCTGCGTTGTTCCGGTGATCCGGTGACTCAGGTGAGTCCCTCCACTCCTCCACGTCGCATCTCTCCCTATCTGCCTCACCATGTTCCCTCTCCCTCTCAGATCCGTCATCGCTCGAGCACCGGGATGCCATGGACGGGAGGGCCATTTCCCCTTGCTCCGACGCCATGGAGGCCGCCTTCTCCTAATCAAACCCTAGCATTCATCCCCTACCGCAGCGGTGCCGTCGATGGATCCCGCCGAGGCTCCCTAAGGCTGAGGGTAAGATCCCGCCCATGCTCCCTAATTCCCCTCTTTCATTCTGCACATTGCACCACTTACTCTATACATATGTGCTGGTTGCATGAATCAAGGGTGGTTTTCCATGTCTGTAACATTTTAGGTTTTGTAGTGGGAGCAGGTTGGATGATGTTTGCTGGATTCCTTAAACCTGACGACTCCTTGGATTGGGCCAGCCCTAGTCCTTGTGTGCAGTGCAGTTTTGGTGCACTCTTGCCTCTGTTTGAGGCTATAGGGCGTGTGAGGCTGCACAATTTTAATGTGGACATAAAGATGAATGACATATCACCACTTTCAAGCTAATTATTTCACACTATGATTTTTTATGATCTTTCACTGTAGTTATCTCAAGATAATTTGCAACCAGCTGTTTACTTTCTGTACCAAGTTTCATGTTTGAGTTCTAGCATCTTAACCTTGGTACTGTGGTGATTTTTCCAGGAGTTGAGTGAGTGCACAAGGATTTGGTGAGGGATCTCATCATGCAGAACTCAAAAACCAGGTAGCTTCCACGTGTTTCTTCCTTGCATCCTTCCTTTTGTGCATGTGTTTGTTTGCCAAGCACATCTGTAGTCCTTCCTACACATGCGTGTGCGTCTCTGGGCCAGTGTCTACCACCTCGGTGGACAGCAGTACCCAAATGATGGCATATCATAGTATGTATTAAATAGGTCTAACGTACTGGGACCAGTGCAGGTCAAATAGCCATTTACTTCTGCATAGTGAAATAATATTTACAGATCCTGTGTTGATTAGGCCTTTTCTTTCTTTATTATCTTTGTCAAGCCAATAAGATAGTTGTATGATTTGTATCTATTGGTGGTAGCATATTAGCATCACTGTAAATAACTAAATATACTAACTGTTTTTTATTGCAAGTGAATGATGTCAATTTGGTTTGAAATGAATAACCAAACTGGAACGCAAAGCTGCTGAGCATATATACTAATTAATAGTATGCTCTGTTCATCTTTTTATACAAATATACTAGCATTAGATATGTATTTTACACTATGTTTCTTGTCATTCTGTGTTCAGTAGGAATGTCGTTCTGTGTTCAGTAGGAATTTGATCCAGCACAATAGCTTACTTAGTTTCTTTACACTACCTTGCTGTTTGACCGCTATTTCTGATCCCTTTTGTTGTTGTACCACAGCGGAGAAGCTGGGGCTTCCCTTCGTGCCTATGTACTTGGAGCAGAGCATGCGCATGGGCAGCGGCGGTGTTGGCCTCAAGAAAAGGGAGCTGGCGGGGAGGCCCGGGACGTGGGGCGGGCTCTGGGCGGAGTACCGTCTACTAGTCTGTTAATCTGTGAGCGATGGATAGTTTAATCACGAGGGGCTTCGTTAATCCGTGAGTAGTCAACCAGATTATTGAGATATTTGGTTAGAGAATCTAAGTTAACCATCACTGTCCTGTGAGACATGTGCTTGAGGAAATATGTAGGTTTGGACTTGTAATGAGTGGCGATTTTAGTACAAGTGTGCTCTTGCACGGGTGAGTACTGTCCAAAACTAGTGGCTGAGAGCCCCTCAAGTCCAAACTGGGCCTTCTGTAGGCCATGTGGTGTGGGTGCATGGTGGTGTTAAGTCCTAGATTCAGCTATAAATCTATCTATGAGAACCTGAGAACACTTGCTTATGAGAACCAACTGGACTTCAGATATATCCAAGAGAAGATGTACTGTTACTATGGCAGTGAATTTTATCTATGTGAGATTAGAATTTGAGTGCCATCATTCATCTTATGGTATCTTGTTCTCTGTGATAACTGTTGACTTGCAAGATACAATGTTGATTTACTATATATGCCCGCACAGCTTGTTGCATGCCCGCAAGATACAATGTTATGTTCTTCTTTTCAGCCTTGCCTGTGTACAATTTCTTCTTGATATGCTTCAGTTTTAAACTGTACAGTACATGGTAAAATGGAATTGGCATGGTTATGTCCTGGTTGTCATGAGAATATGTTACTGCTGCTTTTGTTATTTATCGCCTTCCCTGTCTACAGTTTATCCCTGGTATGCTTCCCTGTTACTACTATATCATCATGGCAAAGCTAACATCTCATTGTGCTCTTTTTCATTTCAGAAGTCAGCCTCTGCCCATGGCGGATCTGCAGACGTCGCTGGTGAAACCAAAGAGGAACAAGGTTCTGGTGGACTACCTGCTACGGTTTGCTTCAGCTCGTGCGGATAGGAGGTGGATGCCCGCACGGATCCGGCGTCTCCGACCTTGGCATCCACAAGGAGGAGCGGCGACAATTACATACCCAACCATGGGGCAGCAGCAATTCATGGTTGAGCCTCCCTCTACCTCTCTCATGTTCCCTGATTTTGCTGCTGCTCTAAATTCACTTTCACTCGACTGAATCTAGTGCTACTGCTGTCAGTCCCTAGTCCCTAGTGCTACTAGTCCCTAGTACTACTGCTCTAAATTCACTTGCATGTTTGACTAAATTCACTTGGTATTGCACTGCTTGCCAAATTGAGTTGCTTTCTCGCTGCCAGAAAAAGTCAGTACTCCCTAGTGTTGAATCAGTATTTACATGCTTGCAAATACTGGTCTGAATCTGCGATGCTCCCTAAAGTTGACTAAATCTCATTGAGTAGATTTCATTTTACCAATTGGTCTGAATCTATTTATACGCTTTACTGAATTTTGCTTGGTGCTGTCGCCGTCGGACTCTCATGCTGAATCAGTTGGACAATGCATTCTTTGCCAGTTCATTTTACCAATTCATGTTGAATTGTTGTTTAGTTGTAATTCCTTTTACTGTCCAATGCACAAGTGATATCCATGTCCAGCCAAATGATATCTTGAGCTTTCCAAAGTGATATGTACCCAACTGCTTATATACGTATTTTGTTCTTAACTATAGATTTCCTCTCATAGTAGCTCCATGCAAAAGAAGTTGAAAGGAGAAGGACTGAAGGAGGTCCATGTTGAAGAAGGTCGACGGAAGCAGTAGAGCTTGTAATACTGTCATTGCCATTGTATTTGTGTTGTATGATGTATCCGCATTTACCCACAAAAAATGTATTCACGTTGTAATATTGTGATTGCCATTCTGGCTACTATTTCAAGCAGTCTATTTTGCCAGTGCTGATTTAGATATTTATTACTTATTTACTATGAAATGAAATCTAAAGAACTTGACCCTGACAACCGGGTCCTATTACTAGAAACTGACAATTGGGACCAATCTTCTGAGAAAAAGAAAAACTAAAACTCTTGGGACAAATGTAAAAAGTGGAAAATAAAATGGCAAACAATAAAATATCATACGTTGTAAAAGGCCGCATCTAGAAATAAAAAGGCCGAATTGCTGGGCCAGCCCATGTAGCTAGCAAAAATTAATAGGAAAAATAAATATTAAAAAGGCCGAATTAATGGGCTCGGCCCATATAAACACCGAATTGGACCGGGCTGAATCTTGTGCCACATCAGATTGCCACGCTGGATGCCTACGTGGCCTGGGGAGGTTGCTAGTGACCAAAACGCCACAGAAGATGTCTTTTGGTCATAAACTTCTATGACCATTCCAGAAGAAAGGTCGCTATAGTCAGTTTACGACCGCCAGCTTTTGACCTTATGTTTTTGGTCACAAAAAGGTCACAAATTGAAAACAATGACCATTCAGTGACCAATAGTGCTGGTCACAAGTTGACATATTTCTTGTAGTGGAACTCTCGCAGTGCGGCGTCGACATCAGGGTTTAATTGTGCCCCGATGGAAGCTGTTTTTTAGAGTCCGTTGGATGGACTTGGAATTTGACTATTTCGTCCACCGGTTTAAAGGAGGTGGACTTGGATCTTTTATCGAGTATCATGTCATCCCTGTTCACCGTGGAGCGCAGCGCAGTTAGTTTCTCGGCCGCTAGGGCTTCGGACAGTGCCCCGAGGGCCAGGGCGGCTGTCTTATTTTCGGCGCGGAGTGCTATGTCCGGATCACTAGCAAGAGTGATGATTCTGTTGGGCCCGGGCATTTTGAGCTTCATGTACCCGTAATGGGGTATGGCTTGGAAGATTGTAAACGCCTCCCGCCCTAACAGAGCGTGGTATCCGCTGCTGAACAGGGCCACTTGGAATGTAATTTCTTCGGACCTGTAATTATCCGGCGTGCTGAATACCACATCTAGTGTGATTTTCCCAGCACATCGTGCTTCCCGACTGGGGATGATTCCTCTAAAGGTTGTGCTACTTTGCTCAATGCGGCTCCAGTCTATTTCCATCTTTTGAAGAGTTTCCTCATAGATGAGGTTTAATCCGCTGCCACTGTCCGTGAGTACCTTGGTGAGTCGAAAGTCGTCCATGATTGGACTGAGGAGCAGTGCGGCTGGTGATCAGGCTGTTCGGAATTTAGGTTCGTCACTGGCATTGAAGGTATTAGCCGTGTCACTCCAAGGATTTATTTCTGCTATGTGGCAGATTTCGGCCATGATGCGGAGTGTTCGCTTGTGTCTATTATTTGATGCGAAGGTCTCAAAGACCGTTAACACCGTATTGTTGTCCACGGAATGGTGCTCTGTGGTATTTGGGAGGAGTAGATCCTCACCACTTTTGGCCACCTGCCGAAGTATCCAACATGCTCTAAGGCTGTGCGTTGGTATTGCATCCGCTGTACTATGAATTTTGCAGGGTCCGTTGAGCCATCCCTCCAGTACGGTTCCTTGCCCTGTAGAGAGCTTTTGCTTTTTGGTAGTTAACCCAGGTGTATTGTGATAATGCACCCTTTTATTTCGGACTGGGTTTGTATTCAGGGCCGGATTATCCCAAAATTTTATTTTGGTTTTCCAGGCGCTTTCCATCGCACATTACTTTTGTACTATGGACACCAAGTTGGTAAAGCGTGTAATTTCGTGGCGACTTATGGCATTGAGGATTCCCTTGTCCGTGCAATTATTGCAAAAGAATGAAATTGTGTCTTCCTCACGGCAGTCCTGTATCTTGTTCATGACCAGGAGGAATCTGGCCCTGCAATGGTGTACTCTTTCTTCGGGCTCTTGCCTAATTTGGGATAGATCGCTTATGTTTGGGTGGGTGGGTGTAACTGAACCCGAATCCTCACCCAATCTAAGACTCAGGGGCCAAGGAGTTTCTGAACTCGGAGGTTTGGATTCTTGGAGGTTTTCCAATAAATCTAGCCCGCTGCCTGACTCTAGGTTCAGGTCTTGAGTGACGTCCTCCCCTCCGCGGGTATCCGGCTTGGAGGGATCGGGAATCCCGACATAGCTAGTCCTTAAGATAGATAAAGGGTTGCTGCATTGTTCCTCCACCACTGCAACGTGATGGGTGACCTGGGGAGAGTTGATCTCTCTCAGATCGGGTTTAGGCCCAATCTGATCGTAGTCTGTAGCGACTCCCAGGGTGGCGATGCGATCCAAGAGCTCGTTCAGGGAAGAGAGTTCCATTGGATCTAACTGCTCGGCGAGTTCCGAGTTGACATGAAGATTACTGAAACGAAAGCGTATCCACAAGATTATGCTTCCACTTAATTGACGTGGCAACGCGGGGCCGGGCTTGAGGCGCTGACTGGTGGGGTCCGCGGGGAGGGGCCCGTCGACCTGACTGTCTTCAACCTCCCACTCGGGGAGCTCCTGGCCGAGGGGAGAGGCACGCCCCGACGGCGATTGCCGGTGCTACGGGGCATCTCCGGTGAGTCTCCGGCTATGGATGGACTCAGCGCTCAATGGCGCATCAAAATATCCTATCCACAGCCGGTGGGAGGACCCAAGACGACGACGAGCTTGGCGCCGGCAGACAGGGGCTTCGGCCATCGGAGAACTCCTGGCAAGAGGCCACCGGAGGAGGACTGGGGGTGCTGGGGTGGATCTAGGGTGTGGATGGGGGCCTCTAGAGGTGGAAGGAGACGGGGAGTGGCTCGCCACTGCCGAAATCATGGAGGACAGAGACGGCGGCCATGGCGGCCATTGGGGGGCTCGGGAGCTCTTGGAGCACAAGGGAGGAGTCGGGGAGGACTAAGAGAGTGAGGCGAGGCTGCTGGTGAAGAGAAACGAGCTCGGGGCGGCCTATATATAGCCGGGGCGAGAGGGATGGGCTCTGGTGCCGCCGGGCACGTCCGGCCGAGGCTCTGGTGACGGCCAGCGATCACGGGGAGGCGCGGGATCGCGACGAAGGGGGAGCGGACGAGCTACAGAAGTGCACAGGGACGAGCAGAGCTCGAGGACAAGAGGGGAAATGGCCACGGCGCCATAAATGCTTCGGTCGGCCACAGTGCATCAGTGGGCGCGCGGCGACGAGAGCTGACGGAGGGGAAGAAGGCTCCAGGAGAACGGCGACAACGCGGGCTAGCTGCTGGACATGCCCGTGCTTGCTGAGACGCCGAGCAGAGAAGGGGGCCGAGCAAGAAGCCATTCTGGGCACGGCCATTGCATGCCAAAACGGTGGTCAACACGTGCACTGGTGCTCACAGTGCCACGTGCTAAGCCGAACGATGTCTGGGGTGGAGTTCTTCCTGGGGTGGTTTCAACTGCGGTGGTAGATTGGTTAAAAGTGACACGGTTAAGTGGTAAACCACCTCTGAAGTTTACTGCAGTAAACTTGATCGAGCACTACTGATCCACAGAGACTTGATTGAGGTCAATGGAGTTGTCTGGTATGTTCATGGTAAGAAGGACTTACATCCTGGTAATTTTGAGAAGAATTGGACCACTAATTAATATAGTTGCTTTGCAACTGCCAAAGATGCTCCAGAATCAAGATTAGGATGATGCACTCACATGGAGTGTCAATTTGAGATCAAATTTGTCAAGGCTTAATTATTTGGTCATAGTAAGATGCTGTAAAAATTTCATACTAAGTGGATAAGCCAAAGTGGTACTTGCTTCAAAAACACCTTCACTGACCAGAAACTTGCAAAAATTCTAGAGGACAAATTTCTTGATGAAACATGCCGAAAATGGGTGGTGGTAGGTTATATGGATAATAGAAGGCCTAGAAAAATTGGCAGCCATAATGGAGCAAGATACAATATACTTGCTTCACAATTTGAAATTTTGGACAGAATCAAATAATTGAAGGTGAGCTCATATGGAGGCATGACATAAGCTCTACTTTGGTGGAGAGTGATGATATGAGGGATCATGCAAAATGGCAACTCATTTGGTTATGCATAGCTTGTACTTCCTTCACAACCACTTCCCTCAAACAGGAACTTTGGAAAATCATAATTAAATAATTACTAGGCAAATGAGGTTGCACTTTGGCATGTGGCAATGATATGGACAGGAAAAGGTGTCCAAGGAGTTTGAGGTCAATTGGGAAAAGATAAATGGCACTTGCTTCACATTCTGTCATTCAGGACAGAATAAGAAATGAATTAATTGAGCATGATGATAAACATGACAAATGAAATATTTTTCCATATTTGATAAAGATATGACCCAAACAATTTATGAGAATTATTAGGGAATTTTAGGAGTGATGGAAATAAAGGTTGCTTCACAACCTAGGGCAAATTGGGTTATTCCTTTAATATAAAAGGAATATTCCCAATAAAAATATTGGGATTTGGGCTGGGATGAAAATGACAGGGTCTAGGGAAGGATTTGGGAATGACAAGCCACTCTGGAAGCAAAGAATAGGGCATCTTCTTCAGTTTCCAGACCACAAAGCCACGGGAAAGGAAAACTCAAGAAAAAACCTCAGAAAAACAAAAGAAAAAGAAAGGGCCAAAAATCAGGCTGTAACAAACCTTACCCCCTTAAAGAAATCTCGTCTTCGAGATTTGGTTGCTCAGGGAACAAGTATGAAAATACTGACTTAAGGAAACCGTTTCCAACTCGGGTGTCCTTTTTCTTATTTTTGTTCCCACTAAATTTTTATCTGACTAGCCCTGGGGTGGTTTGCTTTAATATATCCATATTCTGACAGACCTTACCTTGCTTGTTCACGCTTATACAGACTCCAGTTTCTTTTTAGATATGCTGACTTAACCGACTGTGATGGATTCTCACGACTGAAATATATGTCGGGCTCAAAAATCCAAGAGTGATTTCCACTGGGTGTGTCACCCGGCACTAACAATCTTTCATGAAGTGGTGATCAGATTTTCCTAGTGGACACCCAAGTTTTAACTCCTTGCATTGGGTTTCTCCACTAAATGTAGGTCCTTCGGGTTCCAAACAGTGAATTGGGTCATAACCGCTTTCCTGACAGATTCTGGCTTATCGCGGAAGTGTCGGAATCATCTTAACTGGTTCCACTGCCTTGAGTATTGGATCCGTACCAAATATTTGATTGTTGCCTATCATGGCTAACACAAGAGTTTGACCTGTAGGATAATATCTGCAGACTTGACTGGCGGCGGCTCTGCACCACGCGGGTCTTGCAACAATTTTCATACCCACATTACTGGTCTTGCTCCTTCATTATTGTTTTCTTGGCCTGGATCCTAAGAGGTGGCTCATATTGCTTCTTTGTATTACCATAGGTATGGTTGGTACAATTTTTTGGCAATCGTAGCCTATCCTCATTTTTCTGACAAGGTACCCCATTTAATTGCAGGTTCAACACCCCTCAAGTTCTGACTGATTCTTGCTTCTGACCAAAATGTTGTAGATCTAATTCTTGGGTTTACTACCATATGCTATCAATTTACAGTGTACTACCTTGTACCAATGTCATACTGAGGAAGATTGGCTGGCTTGTGCTTGAAACTTTCATCGAACAGCTTGCCGAAGAAGACTGTGTATCGTGCTTCAGAAGCTTACCCCCTTAAAGACTTTGCTGGGGAAAGACTCAGTACCTTATGCCGGAAGCTTTTCTGGTTGCCTACTAAAGAAGACAGAGTACCTTGTGCGGGAAATCATCCATGTATCGTACTGTGGAAGATAGATGAATCTTGCCTTGGAAGCTTTTCAGGTATCTTGCGAGGGAAAATTGGGTTGCTTACACCAGAAGCTTCTTACTGTGATATGCGGACCGATTTCCACATATATAACCATCTTACAATTTTTGTTATTAATTTCTTGTATGAAACGGGGTTTTGTAGGACTATCCTCCTTTCTGAGGACATGCCATATTTTTTCTTGCTTCCAGGTACGTCGGGTTCCATAATCAACCTCAACGAAAAATTAAACTTGTATCTGAGCCATACCTTTGATCATCACCGAAGTAACTCATGATCCTTACGGCGATCATCACCAAAGTAACTCGTGATCCTTACGGCGATCACCACCAACTTATTTCATCATCGAACCGGGGTTGTCATTAATCAAGTTATTATTAATAATGTTGACTCACTGTGGGACCGACACGAACTGGGCCCTTATCTGCAGGCGCGGCTATCGATAGATTTAATATACACTGTGCAGAGGTAGCACACTGTACCCACACCACGGAACCCATGGCGTCGCACTCCAATTCGGGTGGACCAATGGCGTTCCGACAAAACCGATCTACTACCGTGACACTCTCCCGGCCACTTCGACCCACTCCCAACTAGGCTAGTCCTGGGTGGCCCCGTGTCTACCAAAGACACCCCGACCACCGTCGTGGTCAAAACTCCCTCACGGGGACAGGATCCATAAAACTAAAAACAACGGGCACACAAGATTATGTCCGCCTACCTGATCAGGATAAGCACGCCCATAACCTTCCCTCGTGGGAGGCACCGGCGAGATGCACGACAATTGACCCAGTTAGGACCTTACCCATATGGTAAGTGCGGTTGCACTGGTCAGTTTCAATCTGGTGGCACCATGACTCAGCCAACAGTTGTTCGAGTTCAATTAAATATGGTTAAACTTGAATGCAAAATGTTGAGCCGTGATAAAAGTAACATGATGCAACTACAATGCATGAACATGATATTAACATAATCATGGGATGCAACATAACTATCCATCATATCAACTATGAAATAATCTCCAACTGAACATGGCATAATGACGAGCATAAATATTACAAGTGCAACACTACTTATAGTATAACATAACATGACCATTATCATCAACCATAAATAACATGCAAGAACTCATCAATAATATTGCCAAGTAACACTTAACCAACAAACAGCAAAGGAACAACACATATTAACAGTACTCGATAACCGACGTTAATCATGCACCGAAGAACATGACCAACCCAACATGTACTACTATCAAGCATGGAAATATGAAAGTAATACTAGCAACTAGCAGGGCATGATAACTAGGTGCATAACAACATAGCAAACAAGTAAGCACAATCCCAGAAGCATTTCCGAAACAACGATAACCATATTTTAAACAAGCAATCATTTAATAAATATTCAACTTTAAAACCATGGCTACTAAATGACTATCAAGCAAGTGGGTATTGTGGCTTGCCTGGGAGTAAAGAAGGCACCGGGAAGAAGTGCGGTGAAGCCACGGAAAGATTTGCCGGAAACAGTTTTCTCCCGGAGGGGCTGTTTATGTGCAAGGGCAAAAAGGTCATTTTCAAAGTGTCAAACCAAAGTGAAAATGAAACCAACAGAACGGGCTTGACGAGACAAAGACGTGGGCTTTGGAATCACCTCATTTGGAATTGTGGTTAAAAAGATATGAAGTGTTTTCTGCCAGGGACCCATCTGTAATGATAATATATACAGACTGGGCCAAAACAGGAAAGCTGAAAGCGCATTCCAGGAACTATGCTTTCGGGACAGTGAAGGCGTATTTTTGGCAGAAGCCGCAGCTGTTTACGCTTTCACTGAAACAAAAGCGTATCCACGGGATTACGCTTCCACTTAACTGACGTGGCAACGCGGGGCCGGTCTTGAGGCGCTGACAGGTGGGGTCCATGGGGAGGGGCCCGTCGACCTGACTATCTTCAACCTCCCGCTCGGGGAGCTCCTGGCCGAGGGAGAGGCACGCCTCGACGGCGATTGCCGGCGCTACGGGGCATCTCCGGCGAGGCTCCGGCTATGGATGGACTCAGCACTCAACGGCGCATCCAAAGATCCTATCCACGGCCGGTGGGAGGACCCGAGACAACGACGAGCTTGGCGCCAGTGGACAGGGGCTTCGGCCATCGGAGAACTCCTGGCAAGAGGCCACCGGAGGAGGACTGGGGGTGCTAGGGTGGATCTAGGGTGTGGATGGGGGCCTCTAGAGGTGGATGGAGAGGGGGAGCGGCTCGCCACTGCCGAAATCGTGGAGGACAGAGTCGGCGGCCATGGAAGCCATTGGGGGCTCAGGAGCTCTTGGAGCCCAAGGGAGGGGTCGGGGAGGACTGAGAGAGTGAGGCGAGGCTGCTGGTGAAGAGAAACGCGCTCGGGGCGGCCTATATATAGCCGGGGCAAGAGGGATGGGCTCGGGTGCCACCGGGCATGTCCAGCCGAGGCTCTGGGGACGGCGAGCGATCACGGGGAGGCGCGGGATCGCGACGAAGGGGGAGCGGACGAGCTACAAAAGTGCACAGGGACGAGCAGAGCTCGGGGACAAGAGGGGAAACGGCCACGACGCCATAAATGCTTCGGTCGGCCACAGCGCGTCCGTGGGCACGCGGCGACGAGAGCTGACGGAGGGGCTGACGGAGGGGAAGAAGGCTCCAGGAGAACAGCGACAATGCGGGCTAGCTGCTGGACATGCCCGTGCTCGCTGAGACACCGAGCAGAGAAAGGGGCCCGAGCAAGAAGCCATTCTGGGCGCGTCCATTGCATGCCAAAACAGTGGTCACCATGTGCACTGGTGCTCACAGTGCCACGAGCTAAGCCAAACGATGTCTGGGGTGGAATTCTTCCTGGGGAGGTTGCAACTGCGGTGGTAGATTGGTTAAAAGTGACACAGTTAAGTGGTAAACCACCTCTAAAGTTTACTTCAGTAAACTTGATCGAGCACTGCTGATCCACAGAGACTTGATTGAGGTTAATGGAGTTATCTGGTAGGTTTAGGGTACGAAGGACTTACATCTGGTAATTTTGAGAATAATTGGACCACTAATTAATATAGTTGCTTTGCAACTGCCAAAGATGGTCCAGAGTCAAGATTAGGATGATGCACTCACATGGAGTGTCAAATTGAGCTCAAATTTGTCAAGTCTTGATTATTTGGTCATAGTAAGATGCTGTAAAAATTTCATACCAAATGGATAAGCCAAACTGGTACTTGCTTCACAAACACCTTCAATGACCAGAAACTTGCAAAAATTCTAGAGGACAAATATCTTGATGAAACATGCCGAAAATGGATGGAGGTAGGTTATATGGAAAATAGAAGGCCTAGAAAACTTGGCAGCCATAATGGAGCAAGATACAATATACTTGCTTCACAATCTGAAATTTTGAACAGAATCAAAGAATTGAAGGTGAGCTCATATGGAGGCATGACATGAGCTCTACTTTGGTGGAGAGTGATGATATGATGATATGAGGGACCATGCAAAATGGCAACTCATTTGGATATGCCTAGCTTGTACTTCCTTCACAAAAACTTCCCTCAGACAGGAACTTTGGAAAATCATAATTAAATAATTACTAGTAAAATGAGGTTGCACTTTGGCATGTGGTAATGATATGGACATGAAAATGTGTCCAAGGAGTTTGAGGTCAATTGGGAAAAGATAAATATCACTTGCTTCACATTCTGCCATCTAGGACAGAATAGGAAATGAATTAATTGAGCATGAGGATAAACATGACAAATGAAATATTTTGCCATATTTGAGAAATATATGACCCAAAAAATTTATGAGAATTATTTGGGAATTTTAGGAGTGATGGAAATAAAGGTTGCTTCACAACCTAGGGCAAATTGGGTTATTCCTTTAATAGAAAAGGAATATTCCCAATAAAAAATATTGGGATTTGGGTTGGGATGAAAATGACAGGGTCTAGGGAAGGATTTGGGAATGACAAGCCACTCTGTAAGCAAAGAAGAGGGCATCTTCTTCAGTTTCCAGACCACAAAGCCACGGGAAAGGAAAACTCAAGCAAAAACATCAGAAAACAAAAGAAAAAGAAAGGGCCAAAAATCGAGCTGTCACACCTGGGCTGTGAGGCCCATTTTGATTTATGGAGAAGATTGTTCTGCCTCGTCCCTCGTAATCAAGGTGGGTCAATTTTTTAAGTGGGAGGAGCCTAAGTGTAGCACATCACCGGGACCGGATACCTGTCCGGCACGCCGAAGAAAGCTTCCAAAGA
Source organism: Triticum urartu (assembly GCF_003073215.2). Lineage (NCBI taxonomy): Eukaryota > Viridiplantae > Streptophyta > Magnoliopsida > Poales > Poaceae > Triticum > Triticum urartu. The sequence continues at coordinate 488,932,036 of NC_053026.1, forward strand.
GTGGTGTTCCGAATGGTTCTACATCGATGACGTCGCTCTGCCCGACTCCGTCCGTATGGGCCTCCCCGAGTTTTCAAGTGCTCCCTTGAAGAAACGCCATAGCTGGCGTCCTCGGAGCCTCGAGGAAGAGGATAGTGCAGAGATCAGCCTACTGCTTGGCAAGATTAAGATGCTTGCCCAGTCCAGATTGTCAATAGTTGAGGTAATGGCGATATCCATAGCATGGGGGGTCCATCCACTCCAATACAGAGGGCTGCCCATGTGGCATTATAACGGGAAAGACGACGCCTCACGCTAAGGGTCCAAAGAACCCCGACGCCCTGGCCAAAATATTGGCCGAACTGTAGAAAGGGGAGAAGGAGGAATTCACACATCTCCAATATCGAGATGGATTTTCCATGTATAATCCTCCCAGCTGGGTAAGCTTTAACTCCACTATTTTACTCCTGTCCCTGAATCATTCTTGACAGCAGTATCTTATCCGCTTATAACAGGACTGGTGAAAGGCTGTCGAGGGGATCCATGACCCTACCCCTCAGCCGGAGAATCGCAACCGGGATCTTGACCCCGGATATGAGTAAGACCCGGAAATATTTGTGGAGCTCGAGGATGGAATATTCAGTCAGATGAGCTATGACGGTACGGATGTACCCATCATCGCCGATTACCCTGGTCTCCTTCCCTCTTTGCATGTAAGTCATCCGAAGATACCTTGTCCAAGAGAATTTTCTCATTCTTCCTCACCCACCATACTGTCCTGTGCTCAAAAGGGGAGGTGTTCTCCACACCAGCCTTCGGAGAGGAAGGCAAACGAAGATAAGGCCGAGCCCTCATCAAAGAGGTACGGATTTGCACATATGCACCTTGGTAGTCACATCCAAATGTGACCTTTCTGTTTATCCTGTATCAGGAAAAAGGTGTGTCGGACTATATCCGGTGGTCCGGCCGATCATACTTCCCACAGCCAGGATCCAGATCCTGCCGTAAAGACGGGGGATGGTGCGGGGGTAACGCCGGACAATCCTCCAGCCGAGGATTCAGATGATGTATCCGTCACTAACTCGGAAGTGGAGAGCGCCATGAATCATCGGTGCTGCAGGGCCATTTTACAAGACCCTGGCTTTTCAAAAGAGGCATTTAACACATTCAGCTCGCCTGATGCATACATCCGAGCTGCTCGAGATGGGCTTAACAGAGCCACAAAGCAGCATCTAAAAGATGTGCGGGTAAGTTTACTTTGTCCGAATATGATAACCATATGAAAGTAGCCCCCGAGACTTGAAGCAGTTGGTACAACTGATTTAAGTATCGTTGTATAAGCAGGTTCTTACGGAGAAGAATGACCTACTAGCCCATGAGCTCGAAAAGTGTCAGACGCAGCTAACTGTTGCCCGTGCCGAACTGGAGAAATCCAAGAAGGCGCCTCCTGGTAATGTTTCCCTCCTTCAAGAAAAAATGATTATATGCCAGCTGTGTTGATACTGTTGCTTGTCTCATAACATGGTCCTCGGACCAACTGGAAGAGAAACTAAAGGCCGCTCAAACGGGCGAGAAAGAGGCGAAAGGACTACATGCTGCCGGCGAGTGCGTTCTGACCCGAGTCAGAGAGGACAAAAACAAACTCCAGGATTCCAACATCCAGCTAGGCGAGGAACTGAAAGATGTGCGGGCCCAACTGGCCGACTCCGTGAAGGAGAATAAAAGGCTGCGAGGCGGCATATTCATTATGTGACCGAACTTACCTTATAATAGTTCGGAGATGAAAGGTACTGACAAAGTTATGTTTGCAGGTATGCTGACAGGCCGTCCCAAAGAGGAGATGTCCGGATGGTCAGATGATCTGCTGTAGGGGCTGTCGCAAATGCACGAGCAAGCTCGGCAGGCAATGTGGAGTGTTGCTAAGGCCTTATGGTCATCCGCCTCCCCTCCAGGAAGTATGGAGGATCTTGTAGAGCTATTTAAGGGAGCGCGGCGACGTATCCGATTACGGAAAATATCGGCCTGCCGGGAGGGTGCGCGAGAGGCCTGGGCCATGGTGAAAACACGGTATACCAAGCTTGATCCGAATCACATGGCCCGGGTCAGACCTTTAGGGTCAGATGGGAAAGAAGTTCCCATTAATTTGGTATATGACCAAGTAGCAGTAGCTGCCAAATATTCCCAACAGGATTGTAAGTTAGATAGCCTATTGGATGGTATAGAGGAGGAAATTTATGAATCTAAGTGACTATGTACTTTCCTTGACATATGTAAATTCTAGCTAAGTTGTAAAACGATTGTTATGGCAGACCTTTTCGCTTCAACCTCGGGACCCGAAGGTGCGGAGTGTTTCCGAATACCCGTGCGGCCGAATAGACCGGGAAATGCATGGAAACCAGGTGTAGGGGTCATAGTTTCTTGAAAAAACAAGTTGTATTCGGCTAGTTATGTTATATTACATTAAAGTTATAAGAAACATCTTCTAGAGGGAATAGTTCCGTTAAGGGTTCCTTTCCCTAGGTGTGCATGTGTTATAGTGCATGTCCGAACTGTGATTGAAAAAATTGCAGTATATATATATATATCTTCTGGGGGTTCACAATGGAGCGAATGAAAGAAACATCTTTAATCCACCGACCAAATATTCCCTATAGAACGCTAGCTTTCAGCTTCACCCAGTCTGAGGTACACATCCGGATGACCCAACAGTAACAATCGCAGAGGTGCTCCCTTTATGCCCTAGCTGAACTAACGGGAACATAGAGCATAAGCACAGGAGCCAGGCAACCCAGCTTAGCCAAAACTTAAGTCATATCGATGCATATAATGGCGAAGAAAAGGTACATATATATGGAAAAAATGCATATGTGATGAGCTTGATGCTAGGATAATAATAGCAAGCTTCTGTACAAGAAGCCCCCAGGTATAATGGACGTACATCTTTTAAAGCATATGTGTGCATCAGGGGTGCGCGGTCTAACCGCACGAAAGCATTAAGGCTAAAGAGAAAAACGAAAAGAGAGAGAAAGACTAAAAAAATGTATTATGGAAACAGCGGGGAGAAGGAGACGAACAAAGAGTTCGGCGCTTAGGCATAGAATCTTCGGAGTCTGGCCGCGTTCCATGGGCTCGGCTTGAGGCGATTATCTGACGCATCACGCAGGCGGTATGCTCCTCTAGTGAGAACTTCGTTAATGATGAAGGGACCCTCCCATTGGGATTGAGTTTGTCCTTTTTCTTCTCCGGCAAGCGTAGCACAAGTTCACCAACGCTATAAGTCTTGGCCCGTACTTCTCTACTTTGATATTTGCGGGCATGTTGTTGATAAAATGCGGAACGGGCTTTTGCAACGTCACGCTCCTCCTCCACGGCATCTAGGCTGTCCTGCCAATCGAGCTCGGCCTCTCTCTCTCTTCGTACATGCGCACCCGAGGTGAGTCATGTATAATGTCGCAGGCTAGCATAGCCTCTGTGCCGTACACCACGAAAAAAGGTGTGTATCCGGTAGTGCAATTGGGCGTGGTCCGAATCCCCCAGAGTACGGAGTCGAGCTCCTCAACCCAGTGTGTGTCTGATTCCTTCAAAGACCGCACTAGTCTAGGCTTGGTGCCGCTCATAATAAGACCATTAGCTCGTTCGACTTCACCATTTGTCTGTGGATGATAGAAAGAGGCGTAATCAATCTTGATGCCCAGATTAGCGCACCAGGTTTTCACTTCGTCGGCTGTGAAGTTGGAGCCGTTATCAGTGATGATGCTGTGTGGAACACCATAACGGTGTACGACACCGTATATGAATTCTATCACCGGCCTGGACTCGGCCATTTTAACTGGTTTGGCCTCTATCCACTTAGTGAATTTATCCACCATGACCAGCAGATACTTTTTATTATGGCTTCATCCTTTAAGGGGTCCAACCATATACAGTACCTAGACCATGAAAGGCCAAGTGATGGGGACTGTTTGTAGGGCAGTGGGGGGCATATGGCTTTGGTTGGCGAAGAGTTGGCATCCGACGTAATGTTGGACAACGTCATGTGCATCTGCTCGGGTCGTCGGCCAATAAAACCCTGTACGGAAGGCCTTGCTAACAAGAGCCCGAGCTGTCGCGTGGTGCCCGTCGAGACCGGCATGAATCTCAGCTAGGAGCTACCGCCCCTCCTCCTCGAAGATACACCTTTGAAGGACTCCGGTAGCGCTTTTCTTATAGAGCTCTCCGTCGTGAACCTTGTAGGCCTTCAAATGCCGGACAATGCGGTGGGCCTCATTCTGATCCTCAGGAAGTTCTTTCCTATTAAGGTATGCCAAGAAGGGTTCGGTCCATGGGGCAATGACTGCCATAATGAGATGGGACGACGGTGTTATTTCGATGGCTGAGCCTCCGATGATATCAGTGGGTTCGAAATCTGGGGTTGTGTTCGGATCCGGACTAGTATTGCCACTTTCCCCCTGCCACACCACGGATGGCTTAAAAAGACTTTACAGAAAGATATTAGGTGGTATGGCGTCGCGCTTGGCGCCGATACGAGCAAGAACGTCCGCCGCTTGACTACTTTATCGGGCCACGTGATGGAACTCGAGCCCCTCGAACCGAGCCGACATTTTTAGGACGACATTACGATAAGCTGCCATCTTCGGATCTTTGGCATCGAAGTCTCCATTTATTTGAGATATTGCAAGGTTTGAGTCCCCGCGCACTTCCAGGCGCTGTATGCCCATGGAGACAGCCATCCGGAGACCATGCAACAAGGCCTCGTATTCGGCTGCGTTGTTGGAGTCTGCGTATAGTATTTGTAGTATGTACTGAACGATGTCTCTAGTGGGGGACGTTAAAATGACGCCCGCTCCTAGCCCTGCCAGTATTTTGGAGCCATCAAAATACATGACCCAATTGGAATATGTGCCGTACTCTTTAGGGAGTTCGGCCTCTGTCCATTCGGCAACGAAGTCGGCTAGTACTTGGGATTTAATAGCTCGACGTGGTTTGTATGTAATATCGAATGGAAGGAGCTCAATGGCCCACTTGGCAATCCAGCCCGTGGCATCGTGGTTTTTTATTATGTCATTGAGTGGTACCTCGGAGGCTACCATGATCGAACACTCCTCGAAGTAGTGTCGTAGCTTTCGGGATGCCATGAAGACTGCGTATGCTATCTTTTGATAATGGGGGTACCGGGATTTGCATGGTGTAAGGACAGTGGATACGTAGTATACTGGCTTCTGAAGCGGGTATTTGTGTCTGTCCTGTTTTCGTTCAACGACGAGTACGGTGCTCACCACTTGATGTGTTGCCGATATGTATAGCAACATGGATTTGCCGACGTTTGGCGCGGCCAAGATTGGGTTGCTCGCTAGAAGTGTTTTTATTTCTTCCAGTCCGGCTGTTGCAGCGTTCGTCCGCTCGAAGTGATCGGTTTGCCGTAGAAGGCGATAGAGTGGCAGTGCCTTTTCTCCCAATCTGGAGATAAAGCGACTTAGAGCTACCATGCAACCCGCGAGTTTTTGGACTTGTTTAAGGTCTGTTGGCATAGCCAATTGTGACAGAGCTCAGATTTTGGCTGGATTTGCTTCAATTCCTCTACTGGAGACGATGAAGCATAGCACCTTTCCTACGGGGACGCCAAAAACACACTTTTTCGGAATGAGCTTACTGTCATATGCGCGGAGGTTGTCAAATGTGAGACATAGGTCGTCTATTAGTGTTTCGACATGCCTTGTCTTGATTACGACGTCGTCACATAGGCTTCAACTCTCTTTCTGATCTGTTTCTCCAGGCATGTTTGGATCATGCGTTGCTAGGTGGCCCTGGCGTTCTTGAGCCCGAAGGGCATGGTGTTGAAGCAGAATGGCCCATATGGGGTGATGAATGTTGTTGCAGCTTGGTCGGACTCCTTCATTTTGATTTGATGGTATCCGGAATATGCATCAAGGAAACATAGTGAGTCGTGTCCTGTGGTAGCGTCAATGATTTGATTAATGCGGGTGAGGGAGTCCTGGATTAGGGGGTCTCCGGACAGGCGGATTATATCCTTTGGCCGGACTGTTAGACTATGAAGATACAAGATTGAAGACTTCGTCTCGTGTCCGGATAGGACTCTACTTGGCGTGGAAGGCAAGCTAGGCAATACGGATATGGATATCTCCTCCTTTGTAACCGACCTTGTGTACCCATAACCCTCTCCGGTTTCTATATAAACCGGAGGGTTTTAGTCCGTAGGACAACACACAATCATACCATAGGCTAGCTTCTAGGGTTTAGCCTCTCTGATCTCGTGGTAGATCTACTCTTGTACTACCCATATCATCAATATTAATCAAGCAGGACGTAGGGTTTTACCTCCATCAAGAGGGCCCGAACCTGGGTAAAACATTGTGTCCCCTGTCTCCTGTTACCATTCGGCCTAGATGCACAGTTCGGGACCCCCTACCCGAGATCCGCCAGTTTTGACACCGACATTGGTGCTTTCATTGAGAGTTCCTCTGTGTCGTCGTTGTTTGACTTGATGGCTCCTACTATCATTGATAGCGATGCGGTCCAGGGTGAGACTTTTCTCCCCAGACAGATCTTCGTGCTCGGCGGCTTTGCACTGCGGGCCAATTCGCTTGGCCATCTAGAGCAGATGGAAAGTTACGCCCCTGGCCACCAGGTCAGGTTTGGAAGCTTAAACCACACGGCCGATATCCATGGAGATTTGATCTTCAACGGATTCGAGCCTCTGCCTTGTGCGCCACGCGGTCACGATGAGCATGACTTAGCTCTCCCATCGGATAGTGTTAAGAAGATCGCACCGGCAGCCGCTCCGACCCTCAATTCGGAGCCAGTTGCGCGTTCTGTGGACGGGTGGATGGACCCCGCCACAGAGGCCTTACCCTCAGCGGCGATCGAGCCGAACATTGACCTTGCCTTGCACGAGAGCCGTGTTGTTAAACTGCCGGATCCTTCTCCGGCCACGGACTCCGAGCCGCCTGCGCCCGTTCCTATCGAATCTGATTGGGCGCCGATCATGCAGTTTACCTCCGTGGATATTTTTCAGCGCTCGCCCTTTGGCGACATACTGAACTCATTAAGGTCTCTCTCCTTGTCAGGAGAATCCTGGCCGAACTATGTCCGGCAGGACTGGGATGTGGACGACGAAGAAATTCGAGGCCCACCCACCACCCACTTGGTAGCCACTGTCGATGACTCAACCGACATGCCCAACTTCGACTCCGAAGACATCGACGGTATGGACGACGATGCGGGAGGCGAAGAGGAACCACCGCCCACAGGGCGCTGGACGTCCACCTCATCATATGACGTATACAAGGTGGACACACCAAAAGAAGACGACGACGAGGAACGGAAGGACGCAACAAAGGCTTGTCCCCTCGAGAAGCAGTCAAAGCGGCGGCATAAGCGCCGCCCCAAATCCCGCCTCAGCAGAAATAACGATCATATAGACCCAGCGTTGGAGCAGGGCGAACCACTGCCGGACCACGGCAATACGGAGAATCAAACCGTACAAACCAATTCTGTCAAAGATAATAGTCCGGATGACATAACGTCGGACAGGCACCCGGAGCAGCAGAATGCCCGTCAAAGGCTTGTTGCCACCGTGAGGAGTCTGAAAAAGCATAGGCAAAGGCTCAAGGCTACGCAGGACACACTCCAAATCAGATGGAGTAAAGTACTCAACACAGCAGCGAAGTATGGTGGTAATCGCCCCACCAGGAGCTACCCGAAGCGGAAGTTGCTACCCGAATTCGATGAGGAGGCCCTAGATCAAAACGGCCACCTGGCCGGATAGACGACCTCACGGCCAACATGGAGCGACAAACAACGCCACTCACAAGCCAATATGCGATCCACACGAGGGCTCGCACCAAAAGGATGGCACAACCAGATCCATCTATGGACCACGCAAGCGCGCCCCAGCATATGATGTAACACAACAAACATCAGAACAACGCGGTACACCCAGATACAGGGGTGCCACACACCCCCTATGTTTCACCGATGAGGTGCTGGACCATGAATTTCCAGAGGGATTCAAACCCGTAAACATAGAGGCATACGATAGAACAACAGACCCTGGGGTCTGGATTGAGGACTATATCCTCCATATCCATATGGCTTGAGGATATGATCTCCATGCCATCAAGTACTTACCCCTCAAGCTCAAAGGGCCAGCTCGACACTGGCTTAAAAGCCTCCCTGAAAACTCCATTGGAAGCTGGGAAGAGCTCGAAGATGCTTTTCGGGCAAATTTTCAAGGGACTTATGTCCGACCCCCGGATGTGGACGATTTGAGTCATATAACTCAATAGCCCGGAGAGTCAACCCGAAAGCTTTGGAACAGGTTTCTTACTAAGAAGAACCAAATAGTTGACTGCCCGGACGCTGAAGCCTTGGCAGCTTTTAAGCATAGCGTCCGCGATGAATGGCTTGCCAGACACCTCGGCCAAGAAAAGCCGAGAACAATGGCAGCATTAACAAGCCTCATGACCTGCTTTTGCGCGGGTGAGGACAGCTAGCTAGCCAGATGCAGGACCAACGACCCAAGCACATCCGAAGTTAGAGATGAAAACGGGAAATCACGACGCAGCAAAAATAATAAGCGTCGGAATAAAGAAGACAGCCCGAAGAGCACGGCGGTAAACGCCGGATTCTGAAGCTCTCGGCCAGGTCAACAAAAGCTGCCCTCTAAAGGCACCAGAGATGAACTGTCCAGCCTGAACAAAATTCTGGACCAGGTATGTCAGATCCATAGCACCCCTGGTAAACCCGCTAATCATACCCACAGAGAATGTTGGGTCTTCAAGCAGTCCGGCAAGCTCAACGCCGTACATAAGGGGGAGGATACACCAAGCGAAGATGAGGATGAGCCTCTCAAGCAAGACACTGGGGAACAAAAGAAGTTTCCATCAGAAGTCAAAACAGTCAAGCTATCACACGTGATCAACGGAAGCAAAGCGGCCCTCCCAGATAAATCTGCCCAAGGGCCTATCACCGCGAAACCCTGCCACTGGTCGTCTCAACCGGTCACTTTCGACAATCGTGATTACTCAGCAAGTATCCGGCGGGCAGGATGGGCTCCCCTGGTATTAGACCCAATAATTGACGGACACCACTTTGCACGAGTCCTGATGGACGGTGGCAGCAGTTTAAACATGATATACCAGGATACAATCCGCGAAATGGGGATAGACCCAACGAAAATTTGCCATAGCAACACTACCTTTAAAGGAGTAACGCCAGGCCTAGGGGCTCACTGCACGGGCTCCCTGCTACTAAAGGTTATATTCGGCTTCCCCGATAACTCCTGTAGCGAACATTTAACCTTCCACATTGCTCCGTTCCAATGCGGTTATCAAGCACTACTTGGACGCGAAGCTTTTGCTCGCTTTAATGCAATACCGCATTACGCTTCCTTCACGCTCAAGATGCCCGGTCCACGTGGCATCATTACAGTGAACGGAAGTATTAAGAGATCTTTGCGCGCCGAAGAGAATGCGACTGCCTTGGCAGCCGCACACTAAAAACGGCCTCACTAGCTAAATCATTTGATAGGTCGTCAAGACCACGGACACGGTTAGACGAGTCCGGCGCTGCTATATGTAATTTGTACTGGATTGATGGCCACACCCCTATTACAAATACAAGGGGCTCAACGCGCGCAGACATGTGGCAGTTTCTACTCATTTCTAGTTATAAATGGTTTCTTTCAAAACCATCTTTTTGCACGACAACTTTTTCACCTAAGTTCCTCTCTTTTACAGATGATCATCGTGCTACACCCGTCCAGGATACGGCACAACGGAGACACAGGCGCAGACGTGCAGCAGGGACCTGCTCCAAGGATTCTTTTTAGATTAAGACCCTGCGTAAACCTTTTTTACTATCTCTTGTTGATACACATCCCTCGAATTCTCAGTACAATTGAGAAGGATGTTGACGTCTTGGCATATGGCCACGTCAGAGTAATGCACGTACCTAGACACAAGGGGCTTCTTACAAAGGGCACTATTTAGGCCCGGTCTATACCATAAAGACCGAATACCTTAGGGAGTGTTCGGCGTCGCGAGTTTGGCCTTATATGCATCAGCTCCGAATCATTGTCTTTGGTAAAATGTTGGGTTTGCCCGGATCCTGTGTTTTGGTGCCTTGCGTTCCGCTTTATCGGCTAAGCCAGCACCAGGAGAACTACTGCGATTGTGCCCTGGTTCATCCGGACGAGCACCTCAGTAGAGAAAGCCGAAAACAGACTGTCATGATATAGCGTGAGACTGGTCAACCACTCGATGACCTATCGGAATGTTAGAATTCCTCCGCCTTAAAGAGGGGTCGTTTTCCGGCCAGGCATGTACGCACCCCGAGATCGGGAGAGTGGGGAGCCACCAGGGGCTATCTAGTAGCCCCACTGTCAAACTCCTATGGCTAAGTGAAAGTGTTAAAGCATTATAGTCCGGTTGCCACGTTTGCTGCGCTATCACCTCCTTAATAGGACCAAGACGTTGGGTTAAGTGTGAACACGCGTTTTTTGCGAGCACCTCTGCATTATATGCATGGGGGTTGAAGCCAACGACTGCAGTCTTTCAGGTTATATACATATATACATAAACGGCCGCACAGGAGGATACATATATACATAAACGGCCACACAGGAGGCATCACGTTTGTAACACCCTCGATGCGACTATATCTCCCACGTGTCGAGGCATGACTTAGAGGCATAATCCCATTGAAGGCATATGTCGCAAGTGAGGTAATCTTCACACAACCCGTGTAATATCATAAGGGAAAGAGATTACATAGTTGGCTTACAATCGCCACTTCACACAATTACATGAATAAACATTACATCAACCAGATACACTCATGGTCCGACTACGGAACCAAAATAAAAGAAGAACCCCAAATGCGACAAAGGTCCCCGATCGACCCCAACTGGGCTCCACTACTGATCAACTGGAAACGGAACAACACAAAGGACAAGATCTTCATTGAGCTCCTCCTGAGCTTGGTTGCATCATCTGCACGGACTCATCGGCACCTGCAAGCTGGTTTTGGGAGTATCTGTGAGCCACAGGGACTCAGCAATCTCGCACCCTCGCGATCAAGACTATTTAAGCTCATGGGTAAGGTAAAGGTATGAGGTGGAGCTGCAGCAAGCGACTAGCATATATGGTGGCTAACATACGCAAATGAGAGCGAGAAGAGAAGGCAAAGCACGATCGATAAAAGTATGATCAAGAAGTGATCCTGGACTACCTACGTCAAGCATAACTCCAACAACCGTGTTCACTTCCCGGACTCCGCCGGAAAGAGACCATCACGGTTACACACGCTATTGATTCATTTTAATTAAGGTCAAGTTTAGGTTTTCTACAACCGAACGTTAACAAATTCCCATCTGCCCATGACCGCGGGCACGGTTTTCGAAAGTTCAAATCCCTGCAGGGTGTCCCAACTTAGCCCATAACAAGCTCTCACGGTCAACGAAGGAATAGACCTCCACCCGAGACGTTCCGATCAGACTCGGTATCCCGGTACAACAAGACATTTCGACAGGGTAAAACTAAACCAGCAACACCGCCCGAATGTGCCGACAAATCCCGATAGGAGCTGCACATATCTCTTTCTCAGGGCACACTCAGGTTGTCTTAGGTACGGGTAGGCCAGCCCAGAGTTGCCCCTGGTGGTCACCGGTAGCTGACAGTTGGACCAACACTCAGAGGAGCACTGGCCCGGGGGGGTTAAAATAATGATGACCCTTGAGTCCGCGAAACCCAAGGGAAAAAGAGGCTAGGTGGCGAATGGTAAAACCAATGTTGGGCATTGCTGGAAGAGCTTTACTTAAGGCAAACTGTCAAGGGGTTCCCATTATAGCCCAACCGCGTAAGGGACGCAAAATCCGGGAACATAACACCGATATGACGGAAACTAGGGCGGCAAGAGTGGAACAAAACACCAGGCATAAGGCCAAGCCTTCCACCCTCCACCAAGTATATAGATGCATTAATTAAATCAGATATATAGTGATATCCCAACAAGTAAACAAATATGTTCCAACAAGGAACGGCCTCCAATCTTCACCTGCAACTAGCAACGCTATAAGAGGGGCTGAGCAAAGCGGTAACATAGCCAATCAACGGTTTGCTAGGACATGGTGGGTTAGAGGTTTGACATGGCAATTTGGGAGGCTGACAAGCAAATGGTAGGCATCGTAGCATTGGCATAGCAAAAGAGCGAGCAAACTAGCATAGCAAAGATAGTAGTGATTTCGAGGGTATGATCATCTTGCCTGAGATCCCGCAAGGAAGAAGAACGAGTCCATGAAGAAGACAAACGGACGTAGTCGAACGGTTCCTCACAAACTCGACGTTAACGGAACCAACCCGAAGAAGCAATCACCGGAAAAGAAGCACACAACATAGTAAACAACCATCGCATAACATGGCATGATGCGCAAAACAAGTATGATGCATGTCCGATTTAAATAGGCATGGCATGGCAAAATGCACAAACAATCCTACAAATTAAGTGAAGCTCAATATGCAACGAGTTGCATATTGACAGAACACCACATCAATTATTTAGTTCGATCTCGTTTATGTACCCAACAATATTAAATGTTGTTAAACATGGCAAGAGGAGAAGCATAATAAAACTATCTAATTAGGCAAGTTTAAATGAGGCCGGAATAACAAACAATAATTCCGGTAGATCCCCACATGCATTTATCAATCTGGTGCAACAACAATTTTAAACATTTTAATTGTTGTTATCATGATGCGGATGACATGAACAAGTTTATGCAAGTTTTTAAGAAAATGTTGATAAGAGCTTTATGAAGCATTTGTCACCGTGGTGGAAAGAAAAGGGGTGCCACGGCAACGAATCCGAAAATGATGCCACGGCAACATATCGGTTCCGGTAACTCGATTGAGATCCCGGTGCAAAAGAAAATGCGACGGGGAGCGTGACATGCGATAGAATGTGGGGTGCTCTCGAATACCGAGTTCCCACATGTCGGTGGCAAGGCAAAAGAGGGGCGACGTTATCGAACAAGGGTGCATCTCATACAACATGCATTCATTTACGGGCATCGTCTCGGGGTTATACCTTCGAAGCGTGTGTTATCGGAACGGATCGAGTTTGGCGGTACGGGTACACGTGTCGAAGGGGAAGTAGTTGTTCACGGGGTCGTCGTGGGAAGTAGGGGTACATGACGACGTAGAGGTACTCGCGACGGTAGTCGTTCACGTTCACGTTACACGGGTCTTCGGTGACGGTCGTCGTACATGGTTCGGAGTGGTACTTGCGACGGTAGTGGTACACGTTTCGTAGACGTTCGAGCCATATCGGTAGCGGTACTTGACGAATCCCGAAACGGTCTGGGCGTCTTCGTGCGTAGGGGTACTTGGCGTTCTTATCGGTTCCGAAGACGGCGGTAGATGAACATGATGCATCGTCGTGGTACTTGTTGGTCTCGGTCGAGGCGGCAAAACGTAGTCGAACTTGAGGTGGCCTTGGTGATTCCAAAAACGCTCCTGCTCGAGGAGGTCTCTGACTTGGTCTTCGCCGGTCGTGGTACTTGGCGAAAGGAACCCACGAAGGCGTCCTTGACGTCCCTAGTTGCCGGGTCTTGGCAGCGACAAGAGGGGAAAACAAGGCCAACCGGGCAGCAAGGGGGGTGGAGATCTCGTGGAAGCTGGCCGTGAAGGAGCTGCTCGAGGCAGCAGGAGAAGATGGCCGGGGCGGGCGTCGAGCTTGAAGGCCGGTGGTGTAGAGGCGAAGCAGAGGATGGAGCAAGGGCAGAGCAACGCTCGATGGCAGGAAGTGGAGAAGATGGTGCGGCGGCGGGGCGAGGAACGCAGGGGCCACGGGACGCTGCGCGCCTGCGGGAGCGAAGCGATGGTCGCGCGCGCGCGTGGAGAGGCTCGGAGTCGCACGCGGGGTGGCCCTCCTGGTGGTCGCCGACGGCGGCGGGTGGCGACGGGGCTCCGGCCTGGTTCTCTGCTCCGGCGAGGGCGGAGCGCGGGTCTCGCACTGGAGGCGCGCGGATCGGGAGCGAGGGGATCGGGCGCGATGCGGGTGTATGAGTGGCGGCGGTGTGGGAGGACGAGAGGGGGAGGATGAGCGAGGGAGATGGGATCGGGCTCCTCGTCCCTGAGTGGCGGCGCGAGGGAGAGACAACGAGGTTTAGCAGCGGGATTGGTGGGCCTCGGTGATGGATGGGCCGGCGAGAGGCCCAGCTGGGCTGGACTCTCTTCTCCCTCTCCCCTATTTCCTTTTCTCTAAATAACAGAGAAATAAAGAGAAAGAAAAGAGAGAAGAGAAGGTTAGAGGAAGAATTTGGGCAGGAGGACAACTTTTCCAGAGTCATAAAAGTATGAGGAATTTTACAAAAATGGCCTGACAATTTTTGGAGGAAGTAAAATCCACACACGTTGGATTTAACTCGGTAAGTTCGAATTTCGAAACTCATTCAAATGAACTCCAAATGGGTTGAAATTATAGGAGGTGACCCTACACAATATATGTGATTTATGGGCAGATTTGGGACATTTATGGGTAAAGTAAAATTGCCACTCAATTTTTACTAAAAGGCCCCGAAGGAAGAAGGGGAAGTTGAGAAGGATAAAAGGAAATTTGAAGAACGGTGCATATGTGTTTGTGGGTGATTCCAAGCCAATGGAATGGTTTAATATAGCTCCCTAAATATCGGGAGGGTATGTTATAAAGAGAAGTCATCCTTCCCTCGATTTAAATGGATCGAAGATCCATACGATTTTTTAGTTGAGATGCAAAAGATTTATGAGATGATGGCATGATGACATGATGCAAAGATTAAATGCAACGGACCAAACAAACTCACATGACGAAAAACCCGGAAACCCTGGAAGGCATCTGAAACTCCGGTCTTGGTGCGTTACAACGTTACTTTCTGGCAAAAGTATAAATACAGCCTTACTATATTTCATAAAAACATTGTGTTTACAATGGGAATACATGTCATTCAAACATAATATTCTTCGAGCACTGGGACTCTATCAAACGAGCACCCTCAAGAACCTCTTCAAAATAGTGCTCGACAGCTACTTGGCCCATGGCCAAACCTTGCGCCGCAACAGTGGTAGCATCCATCACTGCCCAGTATGCCTTGACACGGGAAAAGGCCATCCGCGAGCCTTCTATGCACGCCGACCTCTTAATCGCGTTGATGCGCGGCACCGCACCAAGGAACGGCTGCACTAAGCTGAAATAGATGTTCGGCTTCGGCTTCTCCGGCCACAACTGATCTACAACAGACCTCATGGCGAGTCCGGACAAACTGCTGCACTAAGTTCGGCCCATTCGGCTAGCTGATCAGTCAAGGGAAGCGGACGCTCTGGAACGTTGAATTGTGACCAGAATAGCTTGTCCACTTCATGACCTGATTGATCTTGGAAGTATTCGACCGCATCGACAGCGCTCGCCGCCAAGTCCATATATGCGTCTGCCGAATTTCACAGCCGATCCAGAGGGGCATACCGCGGATCTCCGAACTTCCTCCGCAGCAGAAAGGGCTTCCCAGCCGCAATATCCCCGGCTTCGCGCAGCTCCTCCTTCTTCGCCCTCATAGCAGAGCGACTGTCTTTGGTCGCCATAGTGGCCTTCTCCAGGTCCGCTTCCTTCACTCGGTTCTCCTCTTCAAGGAACTGGCAACGGTCAGCAGTGCCTTTTAATTCTATGGCCATCTTGGCCATATTTTCTTTGCTTTCGAAATGGGCGGCCTTCTCGGCTCTTAACTCCTCGGCCACCTCCAAAGCAGCTGCAATACTAACCCTCTCTTGTTCCTTGGCTCGGGCGAGCTCCGCCCAAAGGATCTCCATGGTGGCAGCTCCGTATGCAGTCACAACATATTAAAGATACTGGCATCATGTTGCTCTTATTGTGTGACATTCACCAGAAAACATTACTTACCCTGTGATTCGTCAAGCCGCTTGTTAACAAGCTCGATGTCGGTGTCTGCCACATCCAGTTGCCGTTTTAATTCGGCAAAATCACTATTCCGGCTAGCCACCGGAGCTTCCACCACCTGCACATAAAGGCAGTCTGGTTATTACCTGGGACTATGATCCTCTGTTCGCCGCCATTCTCAACGACAACCAGAGTCTTAGGGGCTACTATCTACACAGGGCACACCTAACATGTGCGGTACTATGACATATTATCTCACGTACCTCAAAGCCTGTCAGTAGAGTCATAAAGGCTTCATGTAATCCACTTTCGGAGGACGAAATTCTCTCCATCACCGTACCCATCAGCGTACGGTGTTCTTCTGAGATGGCCGCTCGCCCCACCAGCTCCCTCAGAACGTCCGACCGCATACCATACGGTGCCGGACTCTTTTGTTTGCTCTCTTCGAGAGCCGGAGGCTGGGGACTTTGAGGGTCTATGGGATTATCTTCTGGCCTCACCGGATCCAGAGAGGCCCTCCGTGACAACACTTCGGGATCGCCTGCTTCTTGAGCGGAGGAGTCCGGGGGAGGCGTTTCGCTCTCCATCATCTCCGGAAGAAGATCCCCCGAAGACGAGCTCATCTGAGAGGGGCTAAGACCCGAACTGCAAGATATATGCGGCGGTTATTTTCTTAGAAGAAAGATGGTATACCTTCATTATTAAAGTATTTTTTGGATCACTTACGACTCGTTGGAGGGCTGATCCCCCCGCGGACTTTGTGCGGCAAGAGCGCCCCCCAAGGCAGGACCCTCTGTTGGAGACTTCTTCTCCCGTTTGGAGGCCTCGGCTTCCGGATCCTCGGAAGCAGTCCTCTTCCTCCCCCGGTTATCCTCCTTTATGGAGGCGCTCATTCCCTTGGTTGGAACTGGCAGCGATGGGGGCCCGCTTCCGCCCATATTATTCCCCCCTGTATCTTCCTTCGAGGGCTCCGGGCAAGGTGCGAGCTCGAGCATCTTTTCCAAAACCGGATTTTCCAAACCCTCAGGGAGGGGGCCGAACACCGAATCATCTTCGCCTTTGTTAGCCAGTCCTGGTCAAAGAGCGATCTCTCAGAAATAACTTCATGAATAAAATATGGTGTGTTCGGCTAGAGGATTTCTTACTTGTTCGGCGGCGCGGTTACTTCTCAGGCCCACGTCCTCGGTAGTATCCGGACACTCTATTTGAGGTCCGAAGAATGACTTGTACATCTCCTTGTACGTCAGGCCGAGGAAACTTTGAATGGCACGCGGTCCTTCTCGGTTGAACTCCCACAAGAGAAGGGGCCGGCGTTTGCAAGGCTGGACTCGACGAACCAGCATAACTTGCATTACCACAACCAAATTAAAATCACCCTCGAAGAGATCTTGAATGCGGCTTTGCGGTATAGGCACGTCCTTGGCTGGACCCCAGCTCAGACCTCTGCTAATCCATGACATCAGTTGTGTTGGGGGACCCGAGCGAAAAGCGGGGGCAGCCGCCCACTTGGCACTTCTGGGAGCTGTGACGTAAAACCACTCCCGTTGCCATAATTCGGACACCTCTGGAAAGGAACCTTTCGGCCACAGAGCTCCTGCCATCTTTCCTATTGACGCGCCTCTGCACGGTGCATGTTGCCCCTCGATCATCTTCGGCTTCACTTCAAAGGTCTTGAACCACAGGCCGAAGTGAGGGGTAATGCGGAGGAAGGCCTCACACACGACAATAAATGTTGAGATGTGGAGAAAGGAGTCCGGAGCTAGATCGTGGAAATCTAGCCCGTAATAGAACATCAAACCCCTGACGAAGGGATCCAGAGTGAGGCCTAGGTCTCGGAGGAAGTGGGAGACGAACACGACGTTCTCGTCGGGTTCGGGAGTGGGGACGACCTGCCCTCGAGCAGGCAGCCGATGCGAAACCTCGGCGGTCAGGTATCTGGCCTCCCTCAACTTCTTGATATCCTCTTCCGTGACAGAGGAGGGCATCCACCGGCCTTGAAGGCTGGATCCGGACATGATTGAAGATCCGCAGCACATGACCTGGGCTTTGGGTGTTAGAACTCGAGGCGGGGGGAGGGGTTCGATTGAGCATGAGAGTGAAAAAGCGAAAAGCTTGTCCCTTTATAAAGACGGTGAATATCAAGCGTCCTCTCCGTAGCTATTTGGGACTTGCCTATAATCTGGGAGTCCTAGACACGGTCGGGTTACCCACGACCGTATTAATGAGAATCCCGTAATTGGGGGAACACGATCTCTGCTTTGACAAGACGTGTCAAGAAACCGCCTCGCGTTATGTGTGGAGTTGGTTGAAGAAAAACGGTCCGAATAATCACCAGGCCATGACATAACGTCGTGCTGCCAGAACAAGTCAGCAAATTAGATTTGCGGAAATATTATTCTCTCTACGGAAGTATGTGGAACTTATGTTGCAGGGTCGGACACTATCCTCGTATTCAAATTCTTCTTTGATGTATTCGGAGGAGGAACCCGCCTTGCAATGCCGAAGACAATACTGCGCGCCGGACTCATCATCATTGAAGCCTGGTTCAGGGGCTACTGAGGGAGTCCTGGATTAGGGGGTCTCCGGACAGCCGGATTATATCCTTTGGCCGGACTGTTAGACTATGAAGATACAAGATTGAAGACTTCGTCTCGTGTCCGGATAGGACTCTACTTGGCGTGGAAGGCAAGATAGGAAATACGGATATGGATATCTCCTCCTTTGTAATGGACCTTGTGTAACCCTAACCCTCTCCGGTGTCTACATAAACCGGAGGGTTTTAGTCCGTTTGACAACACACAATCATACCATAGGCTAGCTTCTAGGGTTTTGTCGGATTTCGGGTTCCGGCAGACCCTTGAGGTTCGAACACTGGGGTGCGCGCAGAGATTTCGCCTCCTACCTTCCTGCACCCCTCCGCCACGCTAGGATCAAAGCTATGAAAAGAACAACACAAGGGACACAGGGTTTATACTGGTTCTGGCCACCGTTGTGGTGTAATACCCTACTCCAGTGTGTGGTGTGGTGGATTGCCTCTTGGGCTGATGATGATGGACAGTACAAGGAAGAACAGCCTCGCGAGGGTCTATTCTTGGCTGGGGCGATGAACTACTGGGGGGAGTTCAGCCACCCTTCTCTATCTCTCTCTCTCTCTTTGCCACCTCTCTACTTGTCGAGCCCTTGGGGGAGACTGAGCCGACCCCACCTCTCTACTTGTCGAGACCTTGGAGGAGACTCCGCCGACCCCTTTGCTACGCGGGTGGACGGTCCTATTTATAGTGGCCCTGGTCCTCTCCCCAAATATTGAGCGGGAAGGGAGCCAACAATGGCGGGCTAATTTGAAGGGGGACAGCAAGTATCAACTATCCTGACAAAAGTAGTCTTCGCCTACGCAAAGCTCTGGTGATAACGCCGTCTTGGGCTCCACGGTGACCTCCGTCTCGTAGTCCTCCTAGTCTTGGTCTCGTTGCACCGAAACGGCAACCTTTGCCTGATACCTCGGTACTCCGCGGCTGCGCTTGCCCCCTTTGCACCAAAGAGGAAAGGAGGACGCTGCGCGGGCTGGCACCCGCCTGGCGCCCTGAGTCGTCATGGCTTGCGTCATGGGCACCTCGCGAGGTACCCCGCCTTGATCTCTCCGCCTCCTCGTGAGCCAGCCTGACGAGGCCGTGCCTGAGGAAGCTCCATGTCGTCCGCCCCGCGAGGCTCGGCCCCTCGCGAGGGTCTTGAGTTTGCGTTGGTGAAGATGGGCCGTGCTGGGCCCCCCTTTGAGCCACGCCGCAGGCCGCAGGCAGGAAAGTCTGGGGACCCCCGTTCCCAGAACGCCGACAGTAGCCCCCGGGCACATGGCGCGCCCGGACTTGGCCGTGCAGGGAGGCGGAAGGGCAAGGGCGAAGCGCCGCGGGCCCTAACAGCCTGCGGCCTTGGGCGTCGCATGGCGGTTGAATGGACGTGGGCGCCTTAGCAGCCGTGCGAGTTGATAAGAGAGTGGCGTCCGCCTAGGCCCTTCTTATTGCTTCCCCCGGTTGTTGTTCAGATCCCCTTTCCTGCGCTTCTCCTCCCTTCCTTCGAAATCTCCAGATCTACTCTGACCGTGGGACCTAGGAAGCCATGGCGCCTCGCCAATCCCCGGCCGCAGCTTGGTACTCGTCTGCCCTGGACCCGCCGAACGTGTCGGAGGCGGGCCTTGCCCGGTTGCGCCGGATAGCGATGGCGCGAGGCATCGACGGGGCGAAGGTGTTCAAGGCCGGCTCCGCCACCTCTGAGGGTCAGAGGAGCTCCTTCTATCCACTCTTCGTAAGCGCCATTGTCGCTGGCCTGGTGCCTCCCTTCTCCGAGTTCTTCTTCTCTGTCCTCCGCCATTACAAGCTGCAGGCTCTGCATCTCCATCCCAACTCCGTCCTTCTTCTCGCGATCTTTGCTTATTATTGCGAGGCCCACGTTGGGGTGCATCCCTCAGTGGCCTTGCTGCGCCACTACTTCTCCCTCCGAACCTCTCGCGGTCCAGCTTCCGCGTGCGCGAGCTTCGTCGCGTATGGTGGCGCCATTGCCATCTTGAACTCTAGGAAGAGGATCGAGGGCTTCAGGAGCAAGTGGGTCTTGGTGGACGCTGAGCGCATCCACCCTCGGCTGATCTTGCCCACCGAGCAGCCCACGAGCTCCAGCAACTGGGGTCGAGCGGAGCTCACGGATCCCCGCGTGAAGATGGTGTTGGAGAAGATGGACGCGGATCTGAGGCCGGCCGACATGGCGGCGGCGAAGCTGACCGACGCGTCGTTGCTGAGGGAGTTCCTAGAGCACCAGCTGGCTCCGCTTCGGCAGTACTCGCTTCCAATGTGGAGGCCCCGTCCGAGCCCCGCGGCCTGGGCCGACGGAGACTTGGCTGCGGTTCTCCAATCTCTGGTCGGGGGCAATGTGGCGAGGTTGGAGGGCGCTCCTACGCCCTTGTTCCTCCGCGACGACTGGGAGCGGGTAGTGAAGTCCATGCCCGTCTTCAATGGGGAAGGGCCCGTGCCCCTGGAGGCTCCCGAGGGACCGGTGGACGTGCCCTCCGGCGACTCCAGCGGAGAGGAAGAAGGAGGGGAGCGCAGAAAAGGGCCTGACTCCAAGGCGACTGACGAAGAGTCGAGGGCTCCCCTCCCCCGGCGCAGGTCCCGCATTCTCCTCCTCTCTCCGAACGATGACGACGAGGATGACGACGAAGATGACGACGAGCAGGACGGCGGGAGCTCGCCCCCGATCCCGAAGAAGGACAGGACCGGGCTGATCTCCCGCGGGTCTCCCCCGGCCCCGGGGCGAACCGCAGACGCACCTTCCGCCTCCAAGCTTCCCGAGGTTGACCCTTCCAGCCGGCTTTCAGGCTTCAAATTTGGCCGAAGGCCGCTCGAGCTCACTGGCGACGACCCGTAAGCGTTCGATTCTTGTCTTTATCTCTTGCTCTGCTTCTGAGGCTTGACGTCCGCATTTTGGATAGGTTGGCGCCCGCAGCGAAGAAATCAAAGGGGGCTCCTGAGGTTTCGTTCATGACGGCACCTCTGAAGGAAGGTGACCGCGACGCACAAGCTTCTCCTGCCCGGTCATCCTCGTGGGGCCTGACTGAGCCGGCTGGGGCGAACTCAGCCCCCACGGCCCAAGTGGCTCCTGAGGTGCTCCCGTCTGCCGCCACTCCTACAGCTGTCGGGGGCGGCAGACTCCGCCTCAGGATGTTGCGGTCGTGCTGCCGCCTTCTCATCCTACTCCACCGGCTGCTATCTCCCCGACTCCTTCCGCCGTTCTGGACCGCGCTGTTGCTGAGCTGGACCGCGCTGTTGCTGACCTGGTGGCCGGGCGCTTGGAGCTGGTTTCTGGATAGGTTCGCTCCGATGCTTCGATTCGGGCGGCGCTGGTCCAGGTCTCGATGGCATGCGACGAGGAGAAGCAGGCCGTCCTTGACGCAAGGGCTGCTCGCGATGCAGCCCTGGGAGAGGTGGTCAACGTCCGTGGTCACTGCAAGGTGCTGGAGGACGAGCTGCAGGGCCTGCGGGATCAGCTCGCGGAAGAGGTTCGCCTTCGCCAAGAGCAGGAAGAGGACGTGAAGGCTCGCGAGGCGGTCATCAAGGGCCGGGAAGCCAAGCTCAAGAAATGCCGCGACCGCCTAGGCACGCTGGAGCAGGAATTGGGGGCGAGGAAGGCCGAGCTGGACGGCAAGGCCCTGGTCCTCGCCGAAGACCGCGCGGCCTTCACAGAGCTGGAGGCGAAGGCTCGCTCCTCGCTGAGGACGCTTTACGACAGCGGCCTGGAGAGCCCGCTGGCCGGCGCCGAGGACGGCCCCGCCAAGCTACTTCCCTTCTTGGTCCACGCTCTTGAAGATGTCGCCCTTGGCCTCGGCCCCACGGCCGAGGCCGAGGTGCGTGTTCTGTCTTCTGCAGCTCTGACGCGGGTTCTCACCCACATCCACCTTCGCGATCCCGGGTTCGACCTTGACAGCCTCCTGGAGCCCGTGAGCGGCAAGCGTGCGGTGGCTGCTGCCGAGGCCGTGAAGGGTCACGCAGAGGCTCTGCTGGGGAAGTTCCGAGCCTTCAGCACCAAGCCGGAGCAAGGCGCCATCGACCCCGCTGCTCCATGAGGCGAACCCACGCCGCGCCGCTCCCCGCCGCCAAGTGACTCCATCATGGCTCCTGTCCTGCTTTTGATTCCTGCACATGTATCATGCCTCGGGGAGGCGTTTAAACTTGCGCTTGATACTGGGATAACAGTGTGGACTGTAATATTTGCTTTCGAATTCCTTTGCAATTTGTGCTTTTCCTTCCTACTTGCTTACGTTCTATGCCGGCAGAGCCCGGCTCCGCGCGTACCTCACCCAGCAATAGCCCCGACCGGAAACCAGGACGGGACCAAGGAGTGAGGGGCTACGTGACAAGTTAGGCTCCTGAGCCGCGATGCTCAGGAGTCCCCCTTGGCGCACGAACAGCATGTAGGGAGGTGCGATGTGGGCGGATCCACCGTTCTACGTCTGCAGAGCCCGGCCACGCGCGTACCTCACCCAGCAATAGCCCCGACCGGAAACTAGGACGGGACCAAGGAGTGAGGGGCTACGTGACAAGTTAGGCTCCTAAGTCGCGATGCTCAGGAGTCCCCCTTGACGCTCAAACGGCCTTCATACCTTGGCTCCGCTCGGGGAGAGGCGCGCGACGAACCAGGCCCGTGGGGACCTGGCTGGGCGGCGTGCGTCTGGGCGTGACCCTGGCGCAGCCCCCGTGCCCAGCCCCCTCGCATGGCACTCCCGAGGGGAGGCGTTGCGATGAGGCTAGACACTGAGCACTGGGCTCCTTGAGGTTGATGCGGCCCGGAGGCCACCCTTAGTTGTTTATCACCAGCGCGGAGCATAGCGCTTCCATATGAGTACGGGCATAGCCGCTCCTCGGCAGTGTCGTCAGCCAGCACGGAGCATGGTGCTTCCACTGGTGCGTGGGAGGGGGCCCCCCTTCGGGAGGAGCCCCCGGGGCGTGTACAGCCCCGCCCTGACACGTGGCTGGCACGGTAGGGCCTGGTGAGGTGTATCTGGGCACCCGTGAGCCAGCGCGGGACTCACAGGGCCCTACCTCTAGGCGGGTTGCGCCTGGCACTGGGCCTTATCTTGTGTTGTGTCCCTGCAAGTTCGGTTAGATGCCTGCACTCTACGTCCTCGGGTCCCGGCCCTCGAGCTGGTCTCAGCCGTCGCTGGTATGCCAGGTCGTGATGCCATGGTCAAGGACAGAGGATGAGGGCTGGAGAGCCAGTAAGAGCCTTGAGTCATGATGCTCAGGTACCCCCCCTTTAACGTGCAAGTGGTCAACATGGAGAAGAGGAGGCGCCACGGACCGGCATCAAATAATCAAGCATGGCAGTTCTAACGCATAACCGGAAATGAACGCAAATGGGGTACATGCCGCTGAGCCTGGCCCGAGCGACTTGGGGATCATGCAGCCCGAGGGGCGCCCCCAACAAGGTAAGCTAACGACACGAAATAAAAGGGATACATGCCGTAGGGACGGACCCACGCGGCCTGGGAATAATGCAGCCCTGGGGGCGCTCCCAGCTGGAAGTGAAACTTGAAAGATGTCACCTGATGACGCTGAAGACGAAGGGGTGTTGGTGTAGCCGGCTCGGTGGGCTGCGGAAGCCGATCCTCATGAGCCCCCAGGCCCAGGGGCCTCGGGAGGCTCCGGAGGCGCTGGCGGTTCCTCGCGGGCCATCTTGACCCCCCCCAGGGCTGCGGAGCACCTGGCCTCTTGCGCCTCCGCGATGCCCCTCATGAGGCGCTGGTACGTGTCAGCCGCGCTCGGCAAGCCGTAAGGCATGCGAACGTAGCTGTGGGGTGGACCTCCGCAGCGCCCCACTCGCAAGGGCCAGAGGCACTCCAGGGAGGCGATTTGGTTGAGCCCTGGTACGTCGACGCAGACGCGCAGCCCGCCATCCTCGCTTGGATGGGGAGCCACTGCTGGTAGGCGGCAGGCGCCTCTCGTGACTCTGGACTCCTGTAGCTCCTGAATGGCCTTGCTAACGAACTCCTGTGGGTCTGGATCTCCTTGCCTTGCTCCTTCTTGAGGGAAACGTGCTCTAAAACACGTCTCCATGTGATGCCCCAGCACCTCCCTCGCGACCCTTGCTAGGTCAGTGGCCCTCCAGGGGAGAGCCCCCGAGCCCTGCCTGAGGAGGGCGCCGGGCGCGCTTTCCTATGCGATGGAAGGAGGTTCCCCCTGGGCAGGCACGGGCCCAGAGGGGCCTACCTCCTGAGGGGCCAGGCCGGATGATGTCTTCTTCTTCTTGGGGGCGGCCTCGGGAAGCCTCCTGCTTCCGCGATCTGGGTCCTCCAGTGATGCGGCCTAAAAGGCTCGCTCCAGGGAACACACTACGTCCTTCTCTTCACAGGGCACCGTGATGACTCCTCCGCTCCCTGGCATCTTGAAGACGTTATAGCCGTGGTGAGTCACGGCCATGAACTTGGCCAGCGTCGGGTACCCAAGGATGGCGTTGTACGGCAGGCGGATGTGAGCGACGTCGAAGTCGATGAGCACGGTGCGGTAGTTGTCGCGTGCCCCGAAGGTGACGGGGAGGCGGACCTGCCCAATCGGGACTATGGAGCCGTCGGTGATACCGGAGAAGGACTTGGTTGGCTGAAGCTGGCTGTAGGGCACTTGGAGGTTGTTGAACGTCTCCACAGACAGGACGTTGAGCCCTGCCCCGCCATCGATGAGGGTCTTGGTGACCACCACGTTGCTGATGATTGGGGAACAAAGCATCGGGAGGACTCCGGCTGTAGCCGCACACTTGAGTTGATCTGCTGAGCTGAAGGTGATGGCACACGCCGACCACCTGAGAGGGCGTGTGGCTTCGAGCCTGGGGAGGGCTGCATTCACTTCACGGGCGAACTGCTTGAAGATGCGCTGAGAGGCTGGGGCCTAAGCTCCGCCCAGGATGCAGGCGATCGCGCGCGGCTCCTGGAAGCCCCCAGCCTCCTCGTCCTGGCAGCGGTCCTCGTTTCTCCTTGGCTGCGGCGGCAGCGGTGGGAGGCCTGCGTTGCCTTGCGGGCGATCCTCGCGAGGCTGATCCCTCCAGCCTCCCTCGCGAGGTGGGTCTTGCCAGCGGTCCTCGCGAGGTTGGTCGCGCCACCCCTGGCGCGGGCCACGGTCTTCCCAGCGCCCTGTGTTCCTTCCTCCTCCTCGGCCGTATCCCCGGTCACCACGGTCAAGGCGACGGCCGATCCTTCCTTCACGCACGGCTCGGAGTTCTTGGCATTCGCTGGTGTTGTGGGTGTGGAGGTCATGGTACACGCAGTACCGGCTGCCCTTGGGAGGTTCGGGCTGATCTCTGCCCCGCTTGGTGTCTGGTTCTGCCGCGAGCATGGCAGCCCCCTTGCGCTTCACTTCCTTGGCCTTGAGCTTCTTCTCTTCTGGGTCTACGGCAGGTGGCTCAAGGAGGGAGAAACGCCCTTCCTTAGCCCTGGCGCACTTGTTCGCCAAGTTGAACAGCTCCAAAGAAGTGCACAGGTCTTCATGCATCGCCAGTTCCTCCTTCATCTTGACGTCGCGCACGCCGTCGGAGAAGGCTGAGATGATGGCCTCTTCAGTCACCTTGGGAATCTTGAGGCGTGCGTTGTTGAAGCGCTGGATGTACTTCTGCAGGGTCTCCCCGGGTTGTTGCTTGATGCGGCGCATGTCGCTAACGGCGGGTGGTCGGTCGCGAGTACCTTGGAAGTTGGCGATGAAGCGGGTGCGCATCTCTTCCCAGGAGGAGATTGTGCCTGGAGCCAGGTTCAGGAGCCAGGTGCGGGCCCCGTCCTTGAGCGCCATGGGAAACCAGTTCGCCATGACCTTCTCGTCTCTGTTGGCAGCTTCGATGCCCAGATCGTAGAGTTGGAGGAACTCCGCAGGGTCGGCCGTGCCGTCGTAGCGAGGAGGCAGGTCCGGCTTGAACTTGCCCGGCCACACGACGCTGCGCAGTTCGGTGGTCTAAGCGTGGCAGCCTTCTGTGGCCACGGGGGGCCTTGGGTGATGGAGAGCCTGGTCCTGCAAGTCCCCACGCGTCGGAGCAGGAGGATGGTCGCGACGTGCTAGAGCAGGGAGTGCCCGGGCAGCTTCTGGCGGGCGAGGGACTTCTTGGCAGCTCTGCTCTTGCCACGCTGGCACCTGACGGAGCGGGTTCCGCCCAGGGGCCACGCGTCTTGGAGCCATGGCGTCTTCTTGAGGAGGAGGCGGCCGGGGCACCGCTGGAGCCTCGTCGCCCACGCGGGGCGGGGTGCGGTGCAGCGGAGCGGACGGCGCGGAGGAGCCCCCTGCGGCGTGGACGAGTTCGGCAACGCGGTCGAGCCATTCTTCGTAGACGTCGTCGACGGGACGGTAGCGCAGGAGCTTGTTTGCCGCGATGAGTGCAGCCCGAGCCTCCATGGGCGCGCGAAGCGTGCGGGACGAAGATCCAGCCGGGGCGAGTGAGGGAGTCGCGGTGCGGCCGTCTTGGCGCACGGATGGATGCTGAGACGATGCTTGCTGCTCGTCCCCCGCCGAGCCGGTGGCGGCGTTGATGGCGGGCGACGGGGAACGGCGAGGACGCCCGCCGACAGGGGCTATCTTGGCGACGCGGGAAGCGAGGACGGCCCAGCGCTCCGCGCGTGCCCGACGTGCGTCAGACATGGGTGTGATGGTCGGAGGAGAACGGAGCGGTGGAAGACGAAATCCGGTGCACCCCTACCTGGCGCGCCAAATGTCGGATTTCAGGTTCCGGCAGACCCTTGAGGTTCGAACACTGGGGTGCGCGCGGAGATTTCGCCTCCTACCTTCCTGCACCCCTCCGCCACGCTAGGATCAAAGCTATGAAAAGAACAACACAAGGGACACAGGGTTTATACTGGTTCGGGCCACCGTTGTGGTGTAATACCCTACTCCAGTGTGTGGTGTGGTGGATTGCCTCTTGGGCTGATGATGATGGACAGTACAAGGAAGAACAGCCTTGCGAGGGTCTGTTGTTGGCTGGGGCGATGAACTGCTGGGGGGAGTTCAGCCACCCTTCTCTATCTCTCTCTCTCTCTCTCTTTGCCACCTCTCTACTTGTCGAGCCCTTGGGGGAGACTAAGCCGAACCCACCTTTCTACTTGTCGAGCCCTTGGAGGAGACTCCGCCGACCCCTTTGCTACGCAGGTGGCCGGTCCTATTTATAGTGGCCCTGGTCCTCTCCCCAAATATTGAGCGGGAAGGGAGCCAACAATGGCGGGCTAATTTGAAGGGGGACAGCAAGTATCAACTATCCTGACAAAAGTAGTCTTCGCCTGCGCAAAGCTCTGGTGATGACGCCATCTTGGGCTCCACGGTGACCTCCTTCTCGTAGTCCTCCTGGTCTTGGTCTCATTGTACCGAAACGGCAACCTTTTCCTGATGCCTCGGTACTGCGCGGCTGCGCTTGCCCCCTTTGCACCAAAAAGGAAAGGAGGACACTGCGCGGGCTGGCACCTGCCTGGCACCCTGAGTCGTCATGGCTTGCGTCACGGGCACCTCGCGAGGTACCCCGCCTTGATCTCTCCGCCTCCTCGTGAGCCAGCCTGACGAGGCCGTGCCTGAGGAAGCTCTGTGTCGTCCGCCCCGCGAGGCTCGGCCCCTCGCGAGGGTCTTGAGTTTGCGTTGGTGAAGATGGGCCGTGCTGGGCCCCCCTTTGAGCCACGCCGTAGGCAGGAAAGTCTGGGGAACCCCGTTCCCAGAACGCCGATAGGTTTAGCCTCTCTGATCTCGTGGTAGATCTACT
Source organism: Triticum urartu (assembly GCF_003073215.2). Lineage (NCBI taxonomy): Eukaryota > Viridiplantae > Streptophyta > Magnoliopsida > Poales > Poaceae > Triticum > Triticum urartu. Next base: position 488,960,209 of record NC_053026.1, read on the forward strand.
CTCGTACTACCCATATCATCAATATTAATCAAGCAGGACGTAGGGTTTTACCTCCATCAAGAGGGCCCGAACCTAGGTAAAACATTGTGTCCCCTGTCTCTTGTTATCATCCAGCCTAGACGCACAGTTCGGGACCCCCTACCCAAGATCCGCCGGTTTTGACACCGACGGCGGGGGAGGGGGAAGGGATCCTTGGGGCAAGCCTTATTGAGGTCTTTAAAATCGACGCACAGGTGCCAGGATTTTATCCTTCTTTGGTATCATCACCAGGTTTGCCAGCCAGTTCGGATGTTTTATTTCTCTAATGAATCTGGCCTTGATTAGCTTGGCTAGCTCCTCTCCCATGGCTTGACGTTTGGGTTCGGAAAAGCTCCACAGTGTTTGTTTGACCGGTTTGTATCCCTTTAATATGTTGAGGTTGTGTTCGGCCAGCTTGCGCGGAATTCCTGGCATGTCAGAAGGGTGCCAGGCGAATATATCCCAGTTTTCGCGAAGAAAATCCCGTAGCGCGGCGTCGACCGTTGGGTCTACTTGTGCCCCAATGGATGCTATCTTTTGAGGGGTCCGTTGGATGGACCTGGAATTTGACTATTTCTTCCGCTAGCTTGAAGGAGGTGGATTTGGGGCGTTTCTCTAACATCACATCGTCCCTGTCCACCGTGGAGCGCAGTGCGGTTAATTCTTCAGTCGCGAGGGCTTCAGATAATGCCTCAAGGGCCAGGGATGCGGTTTTATTTTCGGCGCGGAGTGCTATGTCCGGATCACTGGGGAGAGTGATTATGCCTTTGGGCCCGGACATCTTAAGCTTCATGTACCCGTAATGAGGTACAACTTGGAAGCGTGTAAATGCTTCCCGCCCCATGAGGGCATGATATCCGCTGTTGAAAGGGGCCACTTGAAAGGTTATTTCTTCGGACCGATAATTCTCCGGCGTGCCGAATACCACGTCAAGTGTTATTTTTCCCGCACACCGCGCCTCCCGACTGGGAATGATTCCTCGGAAGGTCGTGCTGCTTTTCTCAATGCGGCTCCTGTCTATTGCCATTTTGTGGAGTGTATCTTCGTAGATGAGGTTTAGTCTGCTGCCGCCGTCCATGAGAACCTTGGTGAGCCGGAAGCCGTCCATGATTGGACTGAGGACCAAGGCGGCTGGTGTTTGGACTGTCCTGTATTTTCGTTCGTCACTGGCATTAAAAGTTATAGCCGTGTCATTCCAAGGGTTTATTGCTGCTATTTGACAGACTTCGGCTTGTTCGCGTAGTGCTCCTTTGAACCCTGGCCCAATTTTGGATCCGGAGTCTGAAGGAATTCCGAAATTAACAGATCGGGCTCCAGGATATCCACTGATTTCTTAGGCCCGTCGTCCGATTATATGTTCGGAGGGCATGATACACCTCCTCACAGGTGGGTGTCCGGCTCTTCGAAGTCGGAGATCTGGACATAGTCCATCTTTAGTATAAAGGAAGAGTTGTCGTCTCGCTCGTCGACTATCGCTATCTGGTGGGTGATTGGTGGAGATTTGATTTCTCTCTGATTAGGTTTAAGCCCAATTCGATCGTAGTCTATGGCGACCCCCAGGGCGGCGATGCGATCTAGGAGCTCGTTTAAAGACGAAAGCTCCGCTGGATCCATCTGCTTGGAGTGTTCGGAGTCGATACGAAGGGGATTTTCGATGACTCGGGAGGTCATCGTCGGCTTAACAACCGAACGGGCAGTAATGGTAAAGCCGCCCAGCCGGAGGGTTCGGCCTGGGGCCAGTGCTCCTCCGGCGGTGATATTTTCCTTGAGAAGAAGGCGAGCCATCGATCCTGTCGTCGACGTCACAGTGGAACTCTCAATGAAAGCACCAATGTCGGTGTCAAAACCGGCGGATCTCGGGTAGGGGGTCCCGAACTGTGCGTCTAGGATTGATGGTAACAGGAGACGGGGGACACAATGTTTTACCCAGGTTCAGGCCCTCCCTATGGAGGTAATACCCTACGTCCTGCTTGATTGATCTTGATGAATATGAGTATTACAAGAGTTGATCTACCATGAGATCGTAATGACTAAACCCTAAAAGTCTAGTCTAGCTATGATTATGATTGTCCTCCCTCTGGACTAAGTCCTCCAGTTTATATAGACACCGGGGGGATCTAGGGTTACATAAGGTTGGTTACAAAGAAAGGAATCTACTTATTTGATCGCCAAACTTCCCTTCCATGCCAAGGAGAGTCTCGTCCGGACACAGGTGCAATCTTCGGTCTTCGTATCTTCACAGCCCATCAGTCTGGCCCATGGCTAACAGGTCGGACGCCCGAGGACCCCTTAGTCCAGGACTCCCTCAATGGTCAAGATGTGATGAGATATAAATTGTTGTATGAGATTATCATGTTTTGTAAAAGTTATTGGCAACTGGCAGGAGCCTTATGGTTGTCGCCTTATTGTATGAAATGCAATCACCATGTAATTGCTTTACTTTATCGATAAGCGGTAGCAATAGTCATAGAAGCAATAGTTGGTGGCACAACAATGATGCTACGATGGAGATCAAGGTGTCAAGCAGGTGACGATGGATATCACGTCGGTGCTTTGGAGATGGAGATCAGAGAAACAAGATGATGATGGCCATATCATGTCACATATTTTGATTACATGTGATGTTTATCCTTTATGCATCTTATTTTGCTTAGTACGGAGATAGCATTATAAGGTGATCCCTCACTAAATTTCAAGGTATAAGTGTTCTCCCTGAGTAAGCACCGTTGCGACAGTTCGTCGTGCCGATACACCACCTGATGATCGGGTGTGATAAGTTCTATGTTCACATACAATGGGTGCAAGCCAGTTTTGCATGTGCAGAATACTCGGGTTAAACTTGACGAGCCTAGCATATGCATATATGGCCTTCGAACACTGAGACCGAAAGGTCGAATGTGAATCATATAGTAGATATGATCAACATAGAGATGTTCACCATTGAAAACTACTCCATCTCACGTGATGATCGGACATGGTTTAGTTGATATGGATCACGTGATCATTTAGATGACTCGAGGGATGTCTATCTAAGTGGGAGTTCTTAAGTAATATGATTAATTGAACTTAAATTTATCATGAACCTAGTCCCAACAGTATTTGCATATCTATGTTGTAGATCAATAGCTCGCGTATAGCTTCCCCGTTTTATTTATGATTTGTTCCTAGAGAAAACTAAGTTGAAATATGATAGTAGCAATGGTGCGGACTAGGCCCGTGATCTGATGATTATCCTCATTGCTGCACAGAAGAATTATGTCCTTGATGCACCGCTAGGTGACAGAACTATTGCAGGAGCAGATGAAGATGTTATGAACGTTTGACAAGCTCGGTATGATGACTACTTGATAGTTTAGTGCACCATGTTTTACGGCTTAGAAGCGGGACTTCAAAAATGTTTTGAAATGGAGCATATGAGATGTTGCAAGAGTTGAAATTGGTATTTCAGACTCATGCCCGTGTCGAGAGGTATGAGACCTCTGATAGTACTTTGCCTACAAGATGGAGGAGAATAGCTCAACCAGTGAGCATGTGCTGAGATTGTCTGGGTATTACAATTGCTTGAATCAAATGGGAGTTGATCTTCCAGATAAGATAGTGATTGACAAAGTTCTCTAGTCAATTCCTGAGCTCTTTGTAATGCTAAAGGCTGCGGAGGTAGAAACGAAGAAAGAGCATCAAGTGTTGATGGTTAACAAGAGCACTAGTTTCAAGAAAAAGGGCAAAGGGAAGAAGGGGAACTTCAAGAAGAATAGCAACCAAGTTGCTACTCCCAGGAAGAAGCCCAAGTCTGGACTTAAGCCTGAAACTGAGTGCTTCTTCTGCAAAGGAATTGGTCACTAGAAGCGGAACTGCCCCAAAACATTTAGCGGATAAGAAGGATGGCAAAGAGAACACAGGAATATTTGATATACAAATTATTGATGTGTACTTTACTAGTGTTCATAGTAACCCCAAGGTATTTGATACCAGTTCAGTTGCTAAGATTAGTAACTCGAAACACGAGTTGCAAAATAAACAGAGACTAGTTAAGGGCAAGGTGACAATGTGTGTTGGAAATGATTCCAAGGTTGATAATTAAGATCTCCATCTCACACTCCTTTTACCTTCGGGGTTAGTGTTGAGCCTAAAATAAATGTTATTTGTTGTTTGCGTTGTGCATGAATATGATTGGATCATGTTTATTGCAATACGTTTATTCATTCAAGTCGGAGAATAATTGTTGTTCTGTTTACATGAATAAAACCTTCTATGGTCATACACTTAATATAAATGGTTTGTTAAATCTCGATCGTAGTAATACACATATTCATAATATTGATGTCAAAAGATGCAAAGTTGATAATGGTAGTGCAACATACTTGTGGCACTGCCGTTTAGGTCATATTGGTATAAAGCGCATGAAGAAACTCCATGCGGATGTACTTTTGGAATCACTTGATTATGAATCATTTGATGCTTGTGAACCATGCCTCATGGGCAAGATGACTAAGACTCTGTTCTCCGGAACAATGGAGCGAGCCACTGACTTATTGGCAATAATACAAACCGATGTATGCGGTCCGATGAGTGTCAAGGCTCGCGGCAGGTATCGTTATTTTCTGACCTTCACGGATAATTTGAGCAGATATGGATATATCTACTTAATGAAACACAAGTCTGAAACATTTGAAAAAGTTCAAAGAATTTCAGAGTGAAGTTGAGAATCACCGTAACAAGAAAATAAAGTTTCTACGATCTGATCGTAGAGGCGAATATTTGAGTTATGAGTTTGGCCTTCATTTAAAACAATGTGGAATAGTTTCACAAGTCACGCCACCTGGAACACCACAACGTAATGGTGTATCCGAACATCATAATCGTACTTTATTAGATATGGTACGATCTATGATGTCTCTTACCGATTTACCACTATCGTTTTGGGGTTATGCATTAGAGATAGCTGCACTCACGTTAAATAGGGCACCATCTAAATCCGTTGAGATGACACCGTATGAACTATGGTTTGGCAAGAAACCTAAAATGTTGTTTTTGAAAGTTTGGGGCTGCAATGCTTATGTGAAAAAGCTTCAACCTGATAAGCTCGAACCCAAATCGGAGAAATGCGTCTTCATAGGATACCCAAAGGAAACTGTTGGGTACACCTTCTATGACGGATCCAAAGGCAAGATATTCGTTGCTAAGAATGGATCCTTTCTAGAGAAGGAGTTTCTCTCGAAAGAAGTGAGTGGAAGGAAAGTAGGACTTGATGAGATAATTGTACCTTCTCCCGAATTGGAAATTAGTTCATCACAGAAATCAGTTCCAGTGATTCCTACACCAATTACAGAGGAAGCTAATGATGATGATCATGAAAATTCAGATCAAGTTACTACTGAATCTTGTAGGTCAACCAGAGTACGGTCCGCACCAGAGTGATAAGGTTACTAGACCATGATGAACCTATGAACTATAAGGAAGCGATGATGAGCCCAGATTCCCCGAAATGGCTTGAGGCCATGAAATCTGAGATGGGATCCATGTATGAGAACAAAGTATGAACTTTGATTGACTTTCCCGATGATCGGTGACCCATTGAGATTAAATGGATCTTCAAGAGGAATACAGACACTGATAGTAGTGTTACTATCTACAAAGCTCAAATTATCGCAAAAGGTTTTCGACAAAGTTTAAGGTGTTGACTATGATGAGAGTTTCTCACTTGTATCTATGCTTAAAGTTTGTATGAATCATGTTAGCAATTGCCGCATTTTATGATTATGAAATTTGGCAAATGGATATCAAAATTGCATTCCTTAATGGATTTCTTAAAAAAGTATTGTATATGATGCAACCAGAAGGTTTTGTCGATCCTAAAGGTCCTAACAAAGTGTTTAAGCTTCAGCGATCCATTTATGGACTGGTGCAAGCATCTCGGAGTTGGAATGTACACTTTGATAGTGTGATCATATCAAATGGTTTTATACAGACTTTTGGAGAAGCTTGTATTTACAAGAAAGTGAGTGGGAGCTCTATAACATTTCTAATATTATATGTGGATGACATATTGTTGATTGGAAATAATACAGAATTTCTGGATAGCATAAAAGTATACTTGAATAAGAATTTTTCAATGAAAGACCTCAGTGAAGATACTTACATATTGGGCATCAAGATCTATAAAGATAGATCAAGACGCTTGATAAGACTTTCGATGAGTACATACCTTGAGAAGATTTTGAAGGAGTTCAAAATGGATCAGTCAAAGAAGGAGTTCTTGTCTGAGTTATAAGGTATGAAGTTGAGTAAGAATAAAAAACCCGACCACGGCAGAAAATAGAAAGAGAATGATAGTCATTCCCTATGTCTCAGCCATAGGTTCTATAAAGTATGATATGTTGTGTACCAAACCTATTGTATACCTTGCCATGAGTTTTGCAAAGGGGTACTGTCGTGGAATTGTCACGTCAGATGTCCAAGCGGAAGGACTTAGTCATGAGGTCAACGCATCTATGTGGTAGCTTGAGAGGGGTTGAGCGGAATCGAGAAACGCAACACAAGACGAAGATTTAGACAGCTTCGGGCCCCGGGAAACATCATCCGGTAACAACCCTACATGCTGTTTGAGGCTAGATCTCATTATCATCACGAGGGAGTCGCCGTAAACTGGCTCTCCTCTAATTGTGTCTAGCCCTAGAGATTGTTGTTTTTCTTATCCCTCTTTGGGGAGCCCTGCCCCTCCTTATATAAGTTAAAGGGGCGGGTTACATGTAGAGTCCATCTCGGACTAAGACTTAAACTATTTTGACTTCCCTTCCTGGGCTTCTTAACGTCTGTCGGTTTAACGTTGTCTGCCAGTTTAACATTGTCTGCCGGTTTAACATTGTCTGCCGGGTTATGATTGACTTAACATCTGCCGGTGCTACCATCTATCTTAACTCTGCCGGTTTAACACTCGCCAGTTTACCGTCTTTCTTAGCCATCTGTCTTAAATGTCTGCCGGTTTACCACCAGCCGGTTTACAACTCCAGCCGGGTCATACCGCGGGGTATATCCCCGACATTAGCCCCCAGTTTAATTTGGATTTATCCATGTTAAACTGATCATGAGCATCTTTAAATCCTTGTCACTTCTTTCTTCTAGAAGATCCGGGTCAATAGGCCAGCTTCACAATCAATTTGCTGACATTGGCTTGTCACGGATAAATATTGTGAAGGATAACTCCTTTGACTCAGCTCCCAATGCTTAATAAATATTGGTCTTTGAAATACTCATCTGATCTTTAGCCGATGTAGAACTTGCCGGTTTAAGAATGTAGAACTTTGCCGGTTTAAGAATGTAGAACTTTGCCGGTTTAAGACTTAAACTTGCCAGTTTATCATTGCCGGTTTACAAATATTGATGGCACCGGGTCATAACTGTAGTTAACATCCAGCTTGAAAATATACCTCTTATATGCCCATCACTTGTAGCCCCCAAGTCTTAAGAAGGTAGCATAGCGACAGCTTAAGACTTGCTTCAAATATGAATGTCACAAGCTTGAAGAAATCCCGGTTGTTCATCTCAATCACCAGTCAGAACTGAGTATTCCATATATGTAGCCCCCAAGTGTCGGGTTGTCGTGCTTGCAGCAACCTGGGACTTGAAATTGCCTTATGCTTATAAAAACTTCAACCAGTATAGCCCCCAAGGGCCGGGTCATTATGCAATAATGAGCAGGGACTTTATAGATATGATCATGTAGACTTGAACAGCAACGTGTAGCCCCCAAGGGCCAGCTCAGTAAGACAATATTGAGCTGGGACTTTATATATACCTCACTGAGAATAACAGTATGCGATATAACCCCTATCATGGGGCTTGAACCCACGTCCACAAGGTTGAGGGCTTTGTGCTTTACCAACTGAGCAGTGGATCCTTCAATAATAGATGAAAATTTGTGTACCTTGAATTGTTGACAGGAGCAATTGGTAGCCCCCAAGGGCCGGCTCATTACGATGTGATGAGTCGGGTCTTCAATAAGTGAGCAAACAATGACTTTGCATTAGCCCCCAAGTGTCATGGTGCATGCTTGCAGCGACATGAGACTTGTGTATTTGATGTAATTCCAACTTGAATAATGTAGCCCCTAAGTGCCGGGTCGTAAGCCTTCAGCGACTTGGGACTATTCCTTCAATTGTATAATAAATCATATCCATTGATAATATAATAGCCATTGCGCTAAAGCGACTTTGAAAACCTTAATCATAATACTGGTTATTAATAACCATAATAAAAATCCAGCCATGTTGGCTATTAAAGATTTGAATAATATGACCCGGTTTGAAAAAAACCGGTTCCTGCCATATAAGCTGGTATATCCATGCACATATGATACACGCTATGATGATGTAATGATGATGCAACGTATGATGCAATATATGATGATGTATATGTATGATCAAGAGGGTTTAAGCTATGGTTCGGATACGACCAGAGCCCCCAAGTAGTCATAATTGTGGCATTGCGCCGATCAAGAGGTGTAGCTATGGTTCGAATACGACCAAGCCCCCAAGTGATTTCCCTGGTGCCCTTATGCCTATCAAGAGGTGTAACTATGGTTCGAACCCATAGCCCCCAAGTGACTTCCTTGGTGGCCTTATGCCTATCAAGAGGTGTAGCTATGGTTCAGATACGACCAGAGCCCCCAAGTGATTTCCCTGGTGCCCTTATGCTCATCAAGAGGGTATAAGCTATGGTTCGGATACGACCAGAGCCCCCAAGTGATTTCCCTGGCGGCCTTAAGCCTATCAATAGGTGTTACGATGGTTCGACCATAGCCCCCAAGTGATATTGTGAGTTGTGCTCAAGGGATACCCATGTTTGAGCTGTGCTGTGCAGCAGAATCTCTTTGGCCCTTTATGATAATATTGGCTTGATAGCCAGATTACCGAAATAATCAGAGCTGTGCTCTTATGATAATATTGGCTTGATAGCCGGATCAAGAGGTGTAGCTATGGTTCGAATACGACCAAGCCCTCAATTGATATTGTGAGTTGTGCTCAAGGGGCACCTATGTTTGAGTTGTGCTGTGCAACAAACTCTCTTTGGTCCCCTTAATTTTTTCTGAGAACTCAAACTTGCGAGAGATTATTCTTTTGAACCGGAAATTTTTAAACCGGATATTGAGAGCTTCAAAGCTCTGTGAGAGACAACTTTCCCTTGAGCCGGATTTTTAAACCGGAATCCTTCTTCTTAAGCCAGAAACTTTATGACAGCTTGATTTGTCCCAGCGATAGATAATCCTCAGAATGTGCCGATCAAGGTGGCTCAAGATGGAGTGGATGTGTGAGTCGGCCGCGGCATTGTAAACCACGCGGACGAGCAAGTTGTCCTCCTCATTATAAACCGGCGCGGATGCGTGAACCGGCTGCAAGAGCGGATAGGCGAGTCGTCTGTGGCTTTGTAAGCCAGTGTGGTTGCGAGAGAGGGCCACGGCATTGTAAGCCGGTGCGGGAGTCCGTTGAGTAACGACAATCACTGGTGCCGAACGATGCTGGCGCGCCTCCATCTCCACGGCATAATGCCACATTATAATGAATATTCTCCTGATATTCAGCCCCAAGGTTGATGATAATCTATGGATCTTTACGTAAGAAGCAGTACTGATAGTACTATACAAATAGCGTTTCTAGTCTGCCTTTGAACTAAGCAGCATTTTTTTTAACATTGCTCTGATGATCCGCCATTAGCACTTTGATCTCTTCTGACTCGGATGGATGTAGCAGGTCCCTTTCTGCACGTGACAATTTTTGGCCGCTGGTAGCACGGTTGTCCCATTTTTGCTTCAGCTGATCTTAATTCAGTATCTCTTCCATAATGACCCTTTGTACAAAGATCTCCAATGTTTGGCTGATTACACCATCCGTAACAAGCTCGAGCTCTTTCTCTTTATCTTTTTCCAAAGTGTTTAACAGATTCGTAATTCTCATCACGGAAGTTGAAATGCTGGAGGGCTGTAATATACACTCATTCTTCATGCCCCCAAGATTCGTCTCCATCTTACTGCCCAAAGGGCGGCCCTTGCCACGCCCTCTGCCCATGTACCTGTCCTCCCTGCTTGTTTCCTTTCCCATGTTCAGACTTTTCCATGCATAAAGCGTGTAATGCAGCAGCAGCAACAGTACTGCGACACGGCGGCCGCTCAATTCACGGGGACAAGCAGAGTTCTGTCTGTGCAGCGGAGGCAGGGCTGACACCAGTTGGCCGGAGTCTCGGACGTAACAGGGAAACGGGCGACTGCAGCCCGCCCCAGCTGCAGTAGAAGCGGTCCTTGAAGCGGTGATTTGGATGCAGCGCCGAAGTGGCGGCGGTTTGCAACGAGGACCGTGGCGGCCGGCGGCTGATTTGAAGACCGCCAGCGGAGGCAGCTCATGGTGAGCGCAGGCTGAGCGGGTTAAAACAGCGCCGGGTCAAGCACCGTAGAAGAGGCGAATGCCAGGCAGGACTCCGGTGACTCCAGCGACGGTGACCTGTGGTCATATAATGAAGGAACATCGGCGAAGCGGCGAGTTGAGGCACGCGCCTTGGACGAACAAGGGCAGCGGTAAACCGGCGACTTGGCGAGTCGGATTGGCCGCTTCAACACGGGAGGCGGCCTGGAAGGAAGGTGAGGCGCATCGGCGATTCGGACCAGAGTCCGGAGACAACACAGAGACTCGGAGGCCACGGCGACGAGGCTCCTTGGCCGGGTCGGTTTAGAAGTAGGCGCTCGGAGACGGCAACTCGCAAAGGACCACGGCGGCGGCGTACCGCAAGCGTTGGCCGGTCGAAGCAAATCTGGTGAGGCAGATGAAGACCATGGCAGTATAGGCGGCGACGGGGTAGCTCGGCGTGGTCAGGTTATGGACGGAGACTAAACGCGACGGCAACTATGGTGATTGGAAGATGAGACCTCAACAAAGGAGCAGCAAAGAAATGTTGGCGCGGATCTTGGCAGAGGTCTGTGCTCCAGCAGTGATTCTTCCGGTGGTTTGAAGGTGAGGCCGGTTTGAAACGACCTTGTCAAGGGGAGACCGTGGCAGCTTGTGGCGCCTCTGTGGTCATTACTCGGCAGGGTAGCAGCAGGGATAAGCGGCACGGCGGAGCCAGCAAGCGTAGGAGATGTCTTGCGCGCGGACGGGGCGCGTAGTGGCGCAAGCCGGCTGCTCGGGGTCGGTCTGCGGTGAGGCTATGTAGGATAAGCGATGAACCGGCGGGGCAGACCCGGCGGGCCGGCTTGATGAAGTTTGGCGCGCGGTCAATCTGGCAAGGCCGAGTGTGTGAGGGGGAGGAAACCCGAGGTGCGGTCGGTGACTCAGAGCTGAAACGAGGTAGCAGTTGTGTTCGCCGGGCGGCGCCGGTGCCGGCCATATGTGAAGGCGACCCGGCGATTTGAAACGGCCGCAGCGACTCAAGGTAGCGCACGAAGTAGAGCACGGTGGCTTGGAACACAGCAGCAACAGGGCCATGGCGGTTTTATGGAAGTGTAGCAGAGCGGCAACTCAGAGGCGCCGGTTTAAAACAGCGAGGCCGGTTCGTGGAGGCGAAGCGACGACCAGCTGGATTGATGCGCAGGCCTTGCAACGAGGCAATACGACAAATGGTCTCCGAGACAGTAGCGGCGGGTGATGGTTCAGAATGACCACGATGGCTCGACCGGTGGAGGTGCACTCGGTGGCGACGAGGCTGCGGAGGCCTGATGGCTGTGAATCGGCGGAGGCGACGGTGTTTCACCCGAGGCGGCTTCCGTTTGGGGGCCCAGCGCACCGAGACCCTATGACGGCGATTCGTACCGGAGTCGAGGCACAATCATGATTCGGGCGAAAGGGGATCACGACTCGGACGGGAGGCTAAGCGCTTTCTCGTGTTAGAAGAGTCCGGGTTGTGGCCGCTCCAGTTAATTTATGTTTGTTCCTCCGAGTCATGGTCGTCTTATGGTGCTGGCTTTGGTCGCGAACCAGTAATCATCCAATTGTCTTGATAATAAGGTAATGCTTCTGTATCGAAACGTTGGATTAACCCTGTAGCACAACCGCCCTTGAGTGGAGAACCGATCCGTATACCTGAATCATGGTAGCTTTTACGCAATCCTTTTAAGTGTTGAGCGGCATGATAGTGCGTTTTTCCTTGTATGCACACATTGCCACACGTATGAATCGGCAAGTCCTTCTGGTTTGAACATAAGTCGTAGCATGGATCCAATCTGCGGTGAACTCCGTCGTCTCAGGAACATGCTTCAAAAAATTGACCTGGCTTCAAATCGTGGGATCTCAAGTGCATGTGGCGACGCGCGATGCCACCTTAACTCCAATTCTTCTTTATCTGATTAATCGCGGGCCTATCGATCCCAAGGAGTGCGCCCTTCAAGAACTCAACACCACCGTGCGTTTAGCCCCACGGTGGATGCCAACTGTCGTGGAATTGTCACGTCAGATGTCCAAGCGGAAGGACTTAGTCGTGAGGTCAACGCATCTATGTGGTCGCTTGAGAGGGGTTGAGCGGAATCGAGAAACGCAACACAAGACAAAGATTTAGACAGCTTCGGGCCCCGAGAAACATCATCCGGTAACAATCCTACATGTTGTTTGAGGCTAGATCTCATTATCATCACGAGGGAGTCGTCGTAAACCGGCTCTCCTCTAATTGTGTCTAGCCCTAGAGATTGTTGTTTTTCTTGTCCCTCTTTGGGGAGCCTTGCCCCTCCTTATATAAGTTAAAGTGGCGGGTTATATGTAGAGTCCATCTCGGACTAAGACTTAAACTATTTTGACTTCTCTTCCTGGGCTTCTTAACGTCTGCCGGTTTAACATTGTCTGTCGGGTTATGATTGACTTAACACCTGCCGGTGCTACCATCTGTCTTAACTCTGTCGGTTTAACACTCGCCGGTTTACCGTCTTTCTTAGCCATCTGTCTTAACTGTCTGCCGGTTTACCACCAGCCGGTTTACCAAGTCCCAGCCGGGTCATACCGCGGGGTATATCTCCGACAGGTACGATAGTGATCCAGGAGTGGATCACTGGACAGCGGTCAAAGTTATCCATAGTTACCTAAAAGGACTAAGGAAATATTTCTCGGTTATGGAGGTAATAAATTGTTCGTCGTCAAGAGTTACGTCCATACAAGATTTTACACCGATCCGGATGACTCTTAATCTCAATCTGGATACATATCGAAAGTGGGAGAAATTAGCTAGAGTAGCTCCATGCAGAGCATTGTAGACATAGAAAAATTGTAAAATACATACGACACTGATATGACAGACCCGTTGACTAAACTTCTCTCATAAGCAAAACATGATCACACCTTAGTACTCTTTGGGTGTTAACCACATAGCAGTGTGAACTAGATTATTGTGTTGGGTAACGTAGTAATTTTAAAAAAATTCTTACGCACATGCAAGATCATGGTGATGTATAGCAACAAGGGGAGAGTGCGATCTACGTACCCTTGTAGACCGACAACGTAAGCGTTATGACAACGTGGTTGATGTAGTCGTACGTCTTCACGGCCCGACCGATCAAGCACCGAAACTACGGCACCTCTGAGTTCTAGCACACGTTCAGCTCGATGACGATCCCCGGACTCCGATCCAGCAAAGCGTCGGGGAAGAGTTCCGTCAGCACGACGGCGTGGTGATGATCTTGATGTTCAACTGTCGCAGGGCTTCGCCTAAGCACCACTACAATATTATCGAGGATTATGGTGGAAGGGGGAACCGCACACGGCTAAGAAAACGATCACATGGATCAACTTGTGTGTCTAGAGGTGCCCCCTGCCCCCGTATATAATTAAAGGAGCATGGGTAGGAGGCCGGCCGGCCCTATAGGCGCGCCAAGGAGGAGTCCTCCTCCTAGTAGGAGTAGGACTCCTACTAGGAGGGGGAAGGAAGTGGAGAGGGAGAAGGAAAGGGGGGCGCCGCCCCCCCTCTCCTAGTCCAATTCGGACCAGGGGGGAGGAGGCGCGTGGCCCACCCTGGCTGCCCTTCTCTCTTTCCACTAAGGCCCATATGGCCCATTACTTCTCCCGGGGGGTTCCGGTAACCCTCCGGTACTCCAGTTTTCTCCGAAATCACCCGGAACACTTCCGGTGTCCGAATATAGTCGTCCAATATATCAATCTTTATGTCTCGACCATTTCGAGACTCCTCGTTATGTCCGTGATCACATACGGGACTCCGAACTAACTTCGGTACATCAAAACTCATAAACTCATAATATAACTGTCATCAAAACCTTAAGCGTGCGGACCCTACGGGTTCGAGAACAATGTAGACATGACCGAGACATGTCTCCGGTCAATAACCAATAGCGGAACCTGGATGCTCATATTGGCTCCTACATATTCTACGAAGTTCTTTATCGGTCAGACCGCATAACAACATACGTTGTTCCCTTTGTCATCGGTATGTTACTTGCCCGAGATTCGATCGTCGGTATCTCAATACCTAGTTCAATCTCGTTATCGGCAAGTCTCTTTACTCGTTCCGTAATACATCATCTCGCAACTAACTCGTTAGTTGCAATGCTTGCAAGGCTTATGTGATGTCCATTACCAAGAGGGCCCAGAGATACCTCTCCGACAATCGGAGTGACAAATCCTAATCTCGAAATACGCTAACCCAACATTTACCTTTGAAGACACCTGTAGAGCTCCTTTATAATCACCCAGTTACGTTGTGACGTTTGGTAGCACACAAAGTGTTCCTCCGGCAAACGGGAGTTGCATAATCTCATAGTCATAGGAACATGTATAAGTCATGAAGAAAGCAATAGCAACATATTAAACGATCGGGTGCTAAGCTAATGGAATGGGTCATGTCAATCACATCATTCTCCTAATGATGTGATCCCGTTGATCAAATGACAACACATATCTATGGTTAGGAAACATAACCATCTTTGATTAACGAGCTAGTCAAGTAGAGGCATACTAGTGACGTTTAGTTTGTCTATGTATTCACACAAGTATTATGTTTCCGGATAATACAATTCTAGCATGAATAATAAACATTTATCATGATATAAGGAAATAAAATAATAACATTATTATTGCCTCTAGGGCATATTTCCTTCATATTGACTCTAGTAAACCATTTGGGTGTTAGTCATATGGCGATGTGAACTAATCACATAAAGATGTGAACTATTGGTGTTAAATCACATGACGATGTGAACTAGATTATTGACTCTAGTGCAGGTGGGAGACTGAAGGAACTATGCCCTAGAGGCAATAATAAAGTTGTTATGTATATTTCCTTATATCATGATAAATGTTTTATTATTCATGCTAGAATTGTATTAACCGGAAACTTGGTACATGTGTGAATTCATAGACAAAATAGAGTGTCCCTAGTATGCCTCTACTTGACTAGCTCGTTAATCAAAGATGGTTATGTTTCCTAACCATGGACATGTGTTGTCATTTGATGAACGAGATCACATCATTAGCGAATGATGTCACTACACCACAACATGGATGTAATGGCATACAATCTGCCGGGAGAAAGCCCTTAAGAGGGCAGATAAACTATCGGGATAGTGGTTCTCCCGGCAGATAGAACTGCCACAAGAACGGCTGCCGGGGATTACTTCTCCGACAGGTAAATTATTCCTGAAAGTTTCTCTGCCCTGATCCATTTACATGCCGGACCAAATACATGTTTCTAGATACATGTATGAAACGACCATATACAAGGAGGATGTGCCACAAAAGGTTCAGTACATATGTTTTTATATGTGTAACACGACCAAAATGAGCATACAATGGCTTGTCTACCAAAACAACCACCAAATAACCATAGTAAAACTTGCCAATTTCTCTGGTTCAGCAAACAAGGCATATAGCACTTGACCAAATTAATTGTACGTCTTCCAAACCTCCAACACCTTGCAGATCTTCCACAACTCCATCAACTTCTATACCCTTAGCAAACCTGCAACAGATCGGAAACTCAAATGGAGCTCTCATTTCAGATTTTATATTAACACATTGAAGATTTTGATGTGCTGCAGTTTAACTCATCAGCATAATTAAAAATCATCTAAATGTCTAACACTTCATCATAGCAAGCAATCATTATTACATAATTAGATCAACCATATTACTCGAGAGGCCTTTGTAACATCCCGAGAATCTTGCTACAGTAATCTCCCCCTAATGGTGGTCATGTCATCATGATTACTATGCAAAATTGCCACTTGCCTAAAAAATCAAATTCTAATTCTAATTTAATTTGCAAGTGAAACTATTATTTCTTCAAACAGTAAAAATAAAATGTCCAGACTATTCTATAAATTCCCCTGATCATTGCCATGATGGAACCAATTTATTTTGACTCACCAATTAATCCTTAGGAAATTATAAAGTGATCCAGCAGCATGTTACTTGACCTTTTCAATTTCTATTTTTTTAATCTTTACCAAAGGCCCTGTAACTTTTTGTGCAACACCACAATATTCTGCATGATTTATGTGCCAGGTTCATTTATAACAAAATTCATTTGGTGGTCTAACTATTTGCAAAACAGAGAAGGCATAGAAGATAAAATAAATAAATAAAAGGAAAAGGTAACTAGCACTGCTCACTTGGCCCAGCCGCTGCCACAGTACAGCCCAGCCCACGTAGCAGGCCTTCTCCCTCCTCGGTACAGTAGGAACAGGCAGAGGAGGGCGTGGCGTGCATCCACGGCTGCCGTGGCCATGGATGGCCTCGACGTCACCCCCGTGAACCTATAAACATATCCCCTGGAAACCCTAGGACCGCCTCGACCGATTCCCCTTCTTTCCCCATCGCCCCCTTCCTCGTCTACCCGAAATCGAGATTGGAGACCGATTCGGTGACCGAGCGCGTCGTCCCATTGCCGTGGTCCGCGAGCACCCCAAGTCGGGCGAGGACGTCCAGTAACCTCCCCGACCTCTTCTCCTTCGACTAGGCTACTACATCGAGCGGAGCAACCGCTGTACGTGTCGACATCGCCGGTCTTCTTCGCCGGCCACCGCACACCACCATCGATCCCGTGTCGCCCTCTGCTGGTCCCGTCCCTCGGCGAGCCTTCCTTGTGCTCCTAGGTGAGCCTTTTCTCCGGTTCCCCTTATTTTTCTCCCTCGAACCACCGTCGTAGGCCGCCGTCACCGCCGTGCCCGTTACCGTCGGAGCTCGCGCTCATCGCGCCATTGTCCGTGTTCCCGCGCGCTTCTGGCCGCGTCCGCCACGCGCGCCCACGCCGCCGCCCGCGCGTGCTCCGTACCCAGCCGCGTGCACTGCTGCCTTTGTATCACTGCTTCTTCTGCATCGCTGCTGCTGCCTCCCGTGCGCTCGCCCGCTGCCGTGCTACCGCGCCGCCACTGCCGTTGCCGTCTTCTGCCACTGCTGCCCTGCTGTTGCGTGCCGCTAGGTACGCTCCCCTGCAGCCGCTACTGCCTACAGCGCTGAAACCTGCTGCCCGCGTTCGCTGCTCTGCCGCTATGCTTACTGCTGCTTCTACTACTCCCTGCTACTGCTCCTCCTAGCCGCAGCCGCTCCTGCTATTTGCCGCTGCTGGTTGTTCCTTTGTTGGCCTCGATTGTGGTCGTGGCCATGGCCAAGAGCCGGTGTTATGCATGTGCGTGCACAGATGGGTTGTGCCTATGCCGGCTTGTACAAATCAGTTTAAGGTCTAATTAGTGCTAATTAGTGTACTAGTTAAATTAGTTGCTACTCTAAGACATGTGTCCCCCGCCTCCTTTAATTAGGATTGTTTAATTTATCTGTTTAGGTAAATATAGTCTATGCATGTGGCCCACACATCCTGTTGACCAGTCAAATTGACTGGGTCAACCCAACCCAAGGCCCCACCTGTAATACACACCGGCTAGCATAACCCCATGTGACAGAAGTATTTAGATATTTATTTTTGAATTAATATAATTTCAAAAATTCTAGGAACTTTGGAAAATCATAGAAAAATATTCGTAACTCGAATGGAAAAACTTTATATATGAAAGTTGCTCGGAAAAATCCAACGAATCCAAATACGCAATCTGTTCATCTGTCACATGCCCCTAGCATGCTGAAAATGGAATTTTTCCCCTCCTTTCCTGTGTTCGGAAAACGCCAAACACCGGAAAACCTCTTTGAATGTTTTCCCTCTCCGTCTGCAACGTGTAGTACCGCGTTAGGTCACCCTAGCATAGCTTACTGTCCTGTCATGCTTTCTGTTGCCTCTGTTTGCTCTGTATTTACTGTTTCTTCCCCCTCTTCTCTCCGGTAGACCCCGAGACTGATGATGCCGCTGTGATCGACTACGTCGACGACGACACTTCTTCCTTTTCAGCAGAGCTTCCAGGCAAGCAACCCCCCCCCTTGAGCATTTCGATATCACCCAATTCTTTCCCTCTCATGCTTTCATTAGAACTGCTACTGCTTTACGTATGATCCTACTCTGATGCATAGCCTGTTTTTGTTACCTGCTTTCATACCTTACCTGCTTATTCTAAACTGCTTAGTATAGGTTGGTTAGAGATCCATCGTTGACCCCCACCTTGTCCCAGTTGCCTCGCTTTATGTTCGATGACTCGATCAACGTGATCGACGTCCAGGCCCCGACACCGCACATCACCCCCCTAGTTGTACGACACTACAGAGTTACTATCGAGTGCCGAGGGTGAACCTCATACATCACTCCTGATGAGATCTCTGTAGTGTAGCTATTCGGTCGTGATCATCGAGGGTGATTTCATCCTTAACCACTTCCGTTACGGCTCTATCGTGCAACCCCTCAAGTGTGAACCTCGAGGGTGGATCCTCTTACGTTCACCTTGATGACAACATCGAGTGGAATTCACCGGGGGTGATTCCTCGGGTTTTCCCCTTGGTGTTAGACACACAGTTACTATGGTTACTATGATTTTGCACTGAGCCATGTTACTAAAGACGGGCCGGCCCTGAGGGGTACCCGCGCGAGCTTAATAGCGAGTGATGTGGAGTCGGGTTGACCTGGAAGGTGCCCGCGAGATACTTACGAGGCGTGGCCGGGCATTCTTAACCCTTGCCGCAAGTACTCGAGACGGGACGACGGGGTCACATCGATCGTGAGTCTCTGCTCGTTACCGCGTGCTCCTAATCCACTACGGTTTGGATATTTGATCCGAGGGGCCTCTGGCCTGATAGCACTAACCATCATGTGGGCATGGTATGGGCGTTCTGCGTCGTATATATAAGCCGAAGCTTAATAGACATCAGCGACTGAGCGGCGCGCGCCGGGTTGGATTGCGTAAGCACCTGCCTTTTTGAAGGAGGTAGCTAGGTCTGCTCACCGGCCGCCCACGCAATGTGCAGGAGTTCCCGGGGTGATGGCCCATGACCCCTGGGAGCATAGGTTTAGTCCGGCGTGCTGGCCTCTCTATTAAGCCTAGGTCGGGTTGCGGCGTATTGTTTGGCCGAGGTCGGGTATGACCCAGGAAAGTGTTTCCGACCGGAGTTAATCGAGCGTGGTGGGTAAGTTAGTGCACCCCTGCAGGGAAGAAAACATCTATCGATAGCCTGTCCTACGGTAACGGACACTTGGAGTTGTATCCCGATCGATACAACTTGAACTAGATACTTGTGGTGAGAAATGAATTGTGAATGAGAAATGGATAGTATGGCTCTGGGATTGCTTTCTCGCAGGGAGTCGAGAAAGGATCACTAGCCGAGGTTGATAACACTACTACTTTACATTATGTTGATCTGTACTCTTCTATATGCTGCAAGATGCTTGAAGATGCTAGTCTTCGATAGGCTAGGCTTTCCCCTTCTTTCTGGCATTCTGCAGTTTAGTCCACAGATACAACCCATTTCCTTTGATACAGATGCATACTTAGTTTAGATCTGATGTAAGTCTTGCGAGTACTTTGGATGAGTACTCACGGCTGCTTTGCTACCTCTTTTCCCCCATACCCGTTTGTTGCGACCAGATGACGGATCCCAGGAGCCAGACGACACCACTGATGACTACTACTACCCCGAGGATGCCTACTACTACGTGACGGCCGCTGACGACTTGGAGTAGTAAGGAGGCTCCCAGGCAGGAGGCCTTGCCTTTTCGATTAATGTTGCTTTTGTGCTAGCCTTCTGTAACACCCCGGATGTAACTTTCCCTATTTGTACTCCAACTCTTGCCGTTTCCGGCGTTAAGTTTATTTATTTCCTCGGGTTCGGGTCTTTGTCTCCATGTGTTGTTGTCGTTGTCATGCATCTCATATCATGTCATCATGTGCATTGCATCTGCATACGTGTTCGTCTCATGCATTCGAGCATTTTCCCCGTTGTCCGTTTTGCATTCCGGCGCTTCATTCTCCTCCGGTGGTCATTTCTAGCTTTCTTTCGTGTGTGGGGATTAAAAATTTCCGGATTGGACCGAGACTTGCCAAGCGGCCTTGGTTTACTATCAGTAGACTGCCTGTCAAGTTCCGTACCATTTGGACTTCGTTTGATACTCCAACGGTTAACCGAGGGACCGAAAAGGCCTCGTGTGTGTTGCAGCCCAACACTCCTCCAATTTGGCCCAAAACCCACCTAACTCTGCTCCATCATCTAGAGCGTTCGATCACGATCGCATGGCCGAAAACCGCACCTCATTTGGACTCTCCTAGCTCCCTCTATGCCTATAAATAGACCCCTCTCGAAATATCCTGGATCCCCTCTCCCCGAAACCCTAAATCCCAGATCCGCGCCGGCCGAACACGTCCGCCCCGGCCGGACGCGTCCGCTCCGCCGCCCGCGCCAACCACCGCCCACCACGTGGCATCGCGCCGCCGCCGCCGCCGAAGCCCGCCGCGGCCCGGGCCAGGCCCCCGCGGCCCACTCCCTCCGCCGCCGCGCGCCCGCACCCTTCTCCTCGCTCCGCCGCCACCGAGCCGCCGCCGGCCGCCTTTGCCTCGCCGCGCCGCCGTGGGCGCCATTGCCGGCCCGCCGGAGCAAGCCGCCGGCCGCCCCGCGCCGCCACCGCGCCGCCTCGCTGCCCTGCCGTGCCGCCCAGCCGTCGCCGCGCGCCGCCGAGCCGCCGCCGTCGCCGAACCACGCCGCCCTGCCCGTCGCCGGCGAACAGTGCTCCGGCCGCCTCGGTTCACGCGCAGGGTCAAACCCTAGATCTGAGAGAGGTGGTTTTTTTTCACTAAGTCCTGGAGATTTTCAATTCAAGTGCTCCTGTTCACGGCTCCGTAACTTTGCATCCGTAGCTCCAATTCATGCATATAGCATATCAAAATGTTCATCTCAGAGAGTACATCATTTCATTCCATTGCATCATTTTCATTTGAGTTCATCTTGATGCCCGAAATGCTGTTAGAAGAGGGCTACTTGAGTTAATTGTCAGATCTGCTACTCCATTTAGGTTTTTGTCATTTTTGCCATGATTAATGTGTGCATGCTATGCCCATGAGTTCTACATGTGTTTTGTTAAGGGTTTTGTCATCTTTCCAGAGATGCAACCCATGTATTTTTGTGATGTGTGTGGTGACTAGTGCAAGCTTGCAAAGTGGTGCACTTGTTAAGTCTGTTTTCAGGGACTTAGTGATTTCACTAAGTCCTGGAGCTGTTTATCTCATGTTGTCATATGTTCATGTTGTTTCCTAGTGATCCGTGCCTCTTTTGAGGATGATCAGTAAGGATGTTTTGTTAATATTGTAGTGCTCTATCCATCCATGTCTTTGTTCAAAATTATGGAGCACCCTAGCTTGAGTCAATCGAGCTCTACTTTTGCTACTTTGTGAATCTGGGCAGATTGTCAACTTGTTTGCAATTTTGCCGGTGATGTTGTAGTTGATCCGTGCATGCTATGCTATTGTTCTTGCCATGTCTAGCTTGCATTTTGTGCCTTCTTGATGGGTGTATGCTTAGCTTATCATGACTTGCTCTGTAGTGAGTGCATCGAGCTCGTAAACATGCCTACTTGATATTTGTTTTCAGCATGTGTCAGTTTTCACTAAGTATGAAAACTGATTATGTTTTTGCTATGTTCACATGCTTGCAATTGTATTTTCTGATCCCTTTTGGCTCAAGGTCACTAAGTGACTTTTGTTAAGATCTTTGAGTAGCTCCAGGACATGCTTTACTTTGCCATGTTCAGGTCCTGTAATATGTAGTTTTGTGGCTCCGAAGAGGGCTACCTGATCTGAAGTTCCAGACAAGTGTTAATTTCACTAAGTCTGAGATCTGTTTGCCATATGCATTTTTTGCCATGCTTGTTTGAACCTGTTAATGGATGAATTGACTGTAGCTCAGTGCTAGACTTTTGTTAAGCATCTTGAATGCATCCCTGCCATGTATTTTTTTTGTCATGTTTGGGTGCTTTAGCATGTTCATTTCGTTGCATTTAGATGCCTACTTGCTGTAAATCGCAGACCGGTGTCATTTTTGAATCGCCTGCCATTTCCAAACCGTAACTCCGATTCCGGCGTTCTTTATATCGTTTTCAAGCGATTTCATCTCATATTTCCAGTGGCACACTTGGTTTCCCAACTTGAGGCCAGGTTCATGCATTTCCTGTCATATCTTGCTTTTTGCATCCCGCATCGCGTTCCGCATAGCATATCATCATTTCATCATATTGCTTGGTCTTGCACGTGGTTGATTGTATCCTTATTGCTTGTTTGTCTTGTTTGGTTAGAGCCGGGAGATGAGTTCGCTAACGAGGAACCCGTTGAGTTTGCTTTCGAGGATCCAGTCACCTCTCACAACTGTGCAGGCAAGATGATCATACCCTCGAAATCACTACTATCTTTGCTATGACAATGCTACGATGCCTACCACTTGCTTTCAAGCCTCCCAAATTGCGATGTCAAACCTCTGACCCACCATGTCCTAGCAAACCGTTGATTGGCTATGTTACCACTTTTCTCAGCCCCTCTTATAGCGTTGCTAGTTGCAGGTGAAGATTGGAGGCCGTTCCTTGTTGGAACATCTTTTATTTACTTGTTGGGATATCATTATATTGCTATGTTATCTTAATGCATCTATATACTTGGTAAAGGGTGGAAGGCTCAGCCTCTCGCCTGGTGTTTTGTTCCACTCTTGCCGCCCTAGTTTCCGTCATATCGGTGTTATGTTCCCGGATTTTGCGTTCCTTACGCGGTTGGGTTATAATGGGAACCCCTTGATATTTCGCCTTGATTAAAGCGTTTCCAGCAATGCCCAACATTGGTCTTACCATTTGCCGCCTAGCCTTTTTTCCCTTGGGTTTCCGGAGCCCGAGGGTCATCTTATTTTAAACCCCCCCGGGCCAGTGCTCCTCTGAGTGTTGGTCCAAATAGAGCCACTTGCAGCGCCACCTCGGGGCAACTTGAGGGCTGGTTTTAGTTGTACGTAGTGTTCATCTGAGTGTGCCCTGAGAAAGAGATATGTGCAGCTCCTATCGGGATTTGTCGGCACATTCGGGCGGTGTTGCTGGATTTGTTTTACCTATCGAAGTGTCTTGAATTACCGAGATACCGAGTCTGATCGGAACGTCTTGGGAGGAGGTCTATTCCTTTGTTGACCGTGAGAGCTTGTCATGGGCTAAGTTGGGACTCCCCTGCAGGGATTGAACTTTCGAAAGCCGTGCCCGCGGTTATGGGCAGATGAGAATTTGTTAATGTCCGGTTGTAGATAACTTGAACCTT
Organism: Triticum urartu; assembly: GCF_003073215.2. Lineage (NCBI taxonomy): Eukaryota > Viridiplantae > Streptophyta > Magnoliopsida > Poales > Poaceae > Triticum > Triticum urartu. The sequence continues at coordinate 488,983,844 of NC_053026.1, forward strand.
AATTAATTAAAACGAATCAACTGGGTGTGTTACCGTGATGGCCTCTTCTCGGCGGAGTCCGGAAAGTGGACACGGTGTTGGAGTAATGTTTGCGCAGGTTGCTCTCTAGTTTCTCGCTCGCGCTTTGCCTCCTCTTCTCGCTCTTTTTTTGCGAATAAGTTAGCCACCATACTTGCTAGTCGCTTGCTGCAGCTCCACTCATATTTTACCTTGCCTTACCTATAAGATTAAATAGTCTTGATCGTGAGGGTGCGAGATTGCTGAGTCCCTGTGGCTCACAGATTACTATTACACCAGATGCAGGGCCTGATGATTCCGCTCCAGGAGACGCGTATGAGCTCAAGTGGGAGTTCGACGAAGACTCTCAACGTTACTATGTTTCCTTTCCCGATGATCAGTAGTGGTGCCCAGTTGGGGGTGAACGGGACCGTTGTCGCATGTTGGGTTCTCTTTTATTTTGGCGCCGTAGTCGGGCCATGAGTGTTTGGATGATGTAATGTTATTTATGTACTTGATTGACGTGGCGAGTGTAAGCCAACTATGTTATCTCCCCTTTTATTATCATATTACATGGGATGTTGTGAAGTTTGCCTAACTTGCGACATATGCGTTCAATGCGATTATGCCTCTAAGTCGTGCCTCGACACGTGGGAGATATAGTCGCATCAAGGGTGTTACAAGTTGGTAATCAGAGCCTTCCCCGACCTTAGGAGCCCCATTGCTTGATCGTTATTAGCGGCCGAGTTGTGTCTAGAAAAATGTTTTGAGTCTTTTAGGAATTATATATCGGAGAGTTTAGGAATTCTTTTTACTTCCCAGTCTCCTCATCGCTCTGGTAAGGCATCCTGACGTAGAGTTTTGACTCTTCTCTTCTCAAATTTCACTAAAAAAAAATTTAGGATCACGCGGGTATCTTGGAATCGTTCCGATGGTTTTATGATGAGAACATTGTCTTGGTGCCTCCTGTCAGGGATTTAGTGGAAGTGTCCCGGGGAGTTGAGCTCTGAGGTGTGGTCATCATAATTTTATCGTTGCAATTCTGGAATACCTGAGTTTAGTACGCCGACATCGAAAATCTCTTTTATGCAGTTCGTTGGTGAGATAACCTCGACGCCACCCAGTACTGGGGCGGGAGTTTGGGAGTATCGCCATAACTTGTATAACGGATGCTTTTTGAAGGTTGAGGTAGATGGTTTCCGAAGGTTTCTTGGTTATGAGTTGAAGGATGGATACAGCTGGATGTAGGATTTGCTAGATTTGTGTGAGATATTATGCTTCCCCTGTATCCCCAACACCTGATTGCATAACCGGAAAGGTTCGGGAGTTTC